>NC_052315.1:2446986-2625172 GCF_016432855.1 Salvelinus namaycush
TGTTGTGCAGCTAGTAGACAGTAGTCCTGATGTTGTCTTTGTAACAGTACTGTGTTGGTGCGCCTAGTAAGACAGTAGTCCCCTGATGTTGTCTTGTACAGTACTGTGTTGGTGCAGCTAGTAGACAGTAGTCCTGATGTTGTCTTTGTAACAGTACTGTGTTGGTGGCAGCTAGTAGACAGTAGTCCTGATGTTGTCTTTGTAACAGTACTGTGTTGGTGCAGCTAGTAGACAGTAGTCCTGATGTTGTCTTTGTAACAGTACTGTGTTGGTGCAGACAGTAGACAGTAGTCCTGATGTTGTCTTTGTAACAGTACTGTGTTGGTGCAGCTAGTAGACAGTAGTCCTGATGTCCTGATGTTGTCTTTGTAACAGTACTGTGTTGGTGCAGACAGTAGTCCTGATGTTGTCTTTGTAACAGTACTGTGTTGGTGCAGCTAGTAGACAGTAGTCCTGATGTTGTCTTTACAGTACTGTGTTGGTGCAGCTAGTAGACAGTAGTCCTGATGTTTGTCTTTGTAACAGTACTGTGTTTGGTGCAGCTAGTAGACAGTAGTCCTGATGTTGTCTTTGTAACAGTACGTGTTGGTGCAGCTAGTAGACAGTAGTCCTGATGTTGTCTTTGTAACAGTACTGTGTTGGTGCAGCTAGTAGACAGTAGTCCTGTGTGTTGTCTTTGTAACAGTACTGTGTTGGTGCAGCTAGTAGACAGTAGTCCTGGTGTTGTCTTTGTAACAGTACTGTGTTGGGTGCAGCTAGTAGACAGTAGTCCTGAGTGTTGTCTTTTGTAACAGTACTGTGTTGGTGCAGCTAGTAGACAGTAGTCCTGATGTTGTCTTTGTAACAGTACTGTGTGGTGCAGCTAGTAGACAGTAGTCCTGATGTTGTCTTTGTAACAGTACTGTGTTGGTGCAGCTAGTAGACGTAGTCCTGATGCTGATGTTGTCTTTGTAACAGTACTGTGTTGGTGCAGCTAGTAGACAGTAGTCCTGATGTTTGTGTCTTTGTAACAGTACTGTGTTGGTGCAGCTAGTAGACAGTAGTCCTGATGTTTGTCTTTGTAACAGTACTGTGTTGGTGCAGCTAGTAGACAGTAGTCCTGATGTTGTCTTTGTAACAGTACTGTGTTTGGTGCAGCTAGTAGACAGTAGTCCTGATGTTGTCCTTTGTAACAGTACTGTGTTGGTGCAGCTAGTAGACAGTAGTCCTGATGTTCCCTGATGTTGTCTTTGTGTAACAGTACTGTGTTGGTGCAGCTAGTAGACAGTAGTCCTGATGTCCTGATGTTGTCTTGTGTAACAGTACTGTGTTGGTGCAGCTAGTAGACAGTAGTCCTGATGTTTTGTCTTTGTAACAGTACTGTGTTGGTGCAGCTAGTAACAGTACGTGTCCTGATGTTGTCTTTGTAACAGTACTGTGTTGGTGCAGCTAGTAGACAGTACAAAATAGTCCTGATGTTGTCTTTGTAACAGTACTGTGTTGGTGCAGCTAGTAGACAGTAGTCCTGATTGTCTTTGTAACAGTACTGTGTTGGTGCGCTAGTAGACAGTAGTCCTGATGTCCTGATGTTGTCTTTGAACAGTACTGTGTTGGTGGCAGCTAGTAGACAGTATCCTGTGTCCTGATGTTGTCTTTGTAACAGTACTGTGTTGGTGCAGCTAGTAGACAGTAGTCCTGATGGGTTGTCTTTGTAACAGTACTGTGTTGGTGCAGCTAGTAGACAGTAGTCCTGATGTTTGTCTTTGTAACAGTACTGTGTTGGTGCAGCTAGTAGACAGTAGTCCTGATGTCTGATGTTTCTTTGTAACAGTACTGTGTTGGTGCAGCTAGTAGACAGTATCCTGATGTCCTGATGTTGTCTTTGTAACAGTACTGTGTTGGTGCAGCTAGTAGACAGTAGTCCCTGATGTTGTCTTTGTAACAGTACTGTGTTGGTGCAGCTAGTAGACAGTAGTCCCCTGATGTTGTCCTTTGTAACAGTACTGTGTTGGTGCAGCTAGTAGACAGTAGTCCTGATGTTGTCTTTGTAACAGTACTGTGTTGGTGCAGCTAGTAAGACAGTAGTCCTGATGTTGTCTTTGTAACAGTACTGTGTTGGTGCAGCTAGTAGACAGTATCCCTGATGTTGTCTTTGTAACAGTACTGTGTTGGTGCAGCTAGTAGACAGTAGTCCTGATGTTGTCTGTTTGTAACAGTACTGTGTTGGTGCAGCTGTAGACAGTAGTCCTGAGTGTTGTCTTTGTAACGGTACTGTTGTTGGTGCAGCTAGTAGACAGTAGTCCTGATGTTGTCTTTGTAACGTACTGTGTTGGTGCAGCTAGTAGACAGTATTCCCTGATGTTTGTCTTTGTAACAGTACTGTGTTGGTGCAGCTAGTAGACATAGTCCTGATGTCCTGATTTGTCTTTGGTAACTAGTATCTGTGTTGGTGCAGCTAGTAGACAGTAGTCCTGATGTTGTCTTTGTAACAGTACTGTGTTGGTGCAGCTATAGCAGTAGTCCTGATGTTGTCTTTGTTACAGTACTGTGTTGGTGCAGCTAGTAGACAGTAGTCCTGATGTTGTCTTTTGTAACAGTACTGTGTTGGTGCAGCTAGTAACAGTAGTCCTGATGTTGTCTTTGTAACAGTACTGTGTTGGTGCAGCTAGTAGAACAGTAGTCCTGATGTTGTCTTTGTAACAGTACTGTTTTGGTGCAGCTAGTAGACAGTAGTCCTGATGTTGTCTTTGTAACAGTACTGTGTTGGTGCAGCTAGTAGACAGTAGTCCTGATGTTGTCCTTTTAACAGTACTGTGTTGGTGCAGCTAGTAGACAGTATCCTGATGTTTGTCTTTGTAACAGTACTGTGTTGGTGCAGCTAGTAGACAGTAGTCCTGATGTCTGTTCTTTGTAACAGTACTGTGTTTGGTGCAGCTAGTAGACAGTAGTCCTGATGTTGTCCTTTGTAACAGTACTGTGTTGGTGCAGCTAGTAGACAGTAGTCCTGATGTTGTCTTTGTAACAGTACTGTGTTGGTGCAGCTAGTAGGACAGTAGTCCTGATGTTGTCTTTGTAACAGTACTGTGTTGGTGCAGCTAGTAGACAGTAGTCCTGATGTTGTCTTTGTAACAGTACTGTGTTGGTGCAGCTAGTAGACAGTAGTCCTGATGTTGTCTTTGTAACAGTACTGTGTTGGGTGCAGCTAGTAGACAGTAGTCCTGATGTTGTCTTTGTAAACAGTACTGTGTTGGTGCAGCTAGTAGACAGTAGTCCTGATGTCCTGTTTGTCTTTGTAACAGTACTGTTTTGGTGCAGCTAGAACAGTATCCTGATGTTGTCTTTGTAACAGTACTGTGTTGGTGCAGCTAGTAGACAGTAGTCCTGATGTTGTCCTTTGTAACAGTACTGTGTTGGTGCAGCTAGTAGACAGTAGTCCTGATTGTTGTCTTTGTAACAGTACTGTGTTGGTGCAGCTAGTAGACAGTAGTCCTGATGTTTGTCTTTGTAACAGTACTGTGTTGGTGCAGCTAGTAGACAGTAGTCCTGATGTTGTCTTTGTAACAGTACTGTGTTGGGCAGCTAGTGACAGTAGTCCTGATGTTGTCTTTGTAACAGTACTGTGTTGGTGCAGCTAGTAGACAAGTCCAGTCCTGATGTTGTCTTTGTACAGTACTGTGTTGGTGCAGCTAGTAGACAGTAGTCCCTGATGTCTGATGTTGTCTTTGTAACAGTACTGTGTTTGGTGCAGCTAGTAGACAGTAGTCCTGATGTTGTCTTTGTAACAGTACTGTGTTTGGTGCAGCTAGTAGACAGTAGTCCTGATGTGTGTCTTTGTAACAGTACTGTGTTGGTGCAGCTAGTAGACAGTAGTCCTGATGTCCTATGTTTGTCTTTGTAAAGTACTGTGTTGGTGCAGCTAGTAGACAGTAGTCCTGATGTTGTCTTTTGTAACAGTACTGTGTTGGTGCAGCTAGTAGACAGTATCCTGATGTTGTCTTTGTACAGTACTGTGTTTGGTGCAGCTAGAGACAGTAGTCCTGATGTTGTCTTTGTAACAGTACTGGTTGGTGCAGCTAGTAGACAGTAGTCCTGATGTTTGTCTTTGTAACAGTACGTGTTGGTGCAGCTAGTAGACATTAGTCCTGATGTTGTCTTTGTAACAGTACTGTGTTGGTGCAGCTAGTAACAGTAGTCCTGATGTTGTCTTTGTAACAGTACTTGTGTTGGTGCAGCTAGTAGACAGTAGTCCTGATGTTGTCTTTGTACAGTACTGTGTTGGTGCAGCTAGTAGACAGTAGTCCCTGATGTTGTCTTTGTAACAGTACTGTGTTGGGTGCAGCTGTAGTAGCACAGTAGTCCTGATGTTGTCTTTTGTAACAGTACTGTGTTGGTGCAGCTAGTAGACAGTAGTCCTGATGTTGTCCTTGTAACAGTACTGTGTTGGTGCAGCTAGTAGACAGTAGTCCTGATGTTTCTTTGTACAGTACTGGTTGGTGCAGCTAGTAGACGGTAGTCCTGATGTTGTCTTTGTAACAGTACTTGTGTTGGTGCAGCTAGTAGACAGTAGTCCTGATGTTTGTCTTTGTAACAGTACTGTGTTTGGTGCAGCTAGTAGACAGTAGTCCTGATGTTGTCTTTGTAACAGTACTGTGTTGGTGCAGCTAGTAGACAGTAGTCCTGATGTTGTCTTTGTAACAGTACTGTGTTGGTGCAGCTAGTAGACAGTAGTCCTGATGTTGTTCTTTGTAACAGTACTGTGTTGGTGCAGCTAGTAGACAGTATCCTGAGTCGTGTTCTTTGTAACAGTACTGTGTTGGTGCAGCTAGTAGACAGTAGTCCTGATGTTGTCTTTGTAACAGTACTGTGTTTGGTGCAGCTAGTAGACAGATCTATGTCCTGATGTTGTCTTTGTAACATATACTGTGTTGGTGCAGCTGTAGACAGTAGTCCTGATGTTGTCTTTGTAACAGTACTGGTTTGGTGCAGCTAGTAGACAGTAGTCCTGATGTTGTCTTTGTAACAGTACTGTTTGGTGCAGCTAGTAGACAGTAGTCCTGATGTTGTCTTTGTAACAGTACTGTGTTGGTGCAGCTAGTAGACAGTGTCCTGATTGTTGTCTTTGTAACATACTGTGTTGGTGCAGCTAGTAGACATAGTCCTGAATGTTGTCTTTGTAACATACTGTGTTGGTGCAGTAGAACAGTAAGTCCTGCATAGTCCTGATTTTGTCTTTGTGTATAGAAGAATACTGTTTGGTGCGCAGCTGTCTGAGTTGAAAGTACAGGTTAGTCAACTAGTAACAGTAGTCAGTAAGTATGCTTGTAGTCCCGAGTTCAACGAGTACTGTGTGGGGACTAGTCGTATCACATGACTGTGCACGTACTGCTGTGTATAAGCACCTCACAACACGAGTCACATGTTGTTCCCCTCACCAATACCAACAGCTCCTCTGTGGTAGCAGTAGTGCGATAATTTAATCAGTACGTGCTTTCCGGTAAAGTAGGTTCTTTTCAGTACTTTTCCTACAAATAGTTAAATGTTACGTTACAGTTGACTTAGTTCTATAGTTACTGAATAGTCATTAATTTGTAAACATTTTTTTCTCAGTCAGATTCTACAGTCACAATACCTCTATAATGACAGATTTTTCGTTGTCTTAAAATCGAATCATATGAAAACAATAAATAATACACGCGAATACGTTTATTTTACCTAAGTATTCAGACCCTTTGCTATGAGACTTGAAATTGAGTTCAGGTCCATCCTGTTTCCATTGATCATCCTTGAGATGTTTCTACAACATGATTGGAGATCACCTGGCGTAAATTCAATTGATTGGACATGATTTGGAAAGACACACCTGTCTATATAAGGTCCCACAGTTGACAGTTCATGTCAGAGCAAAAACCAAGCCATGAGGTCAAAGGAATTGTCCGTAGAGCTCAGAGACAGGATTGTCGAGGCACAGATCTGGGGAAGGGTACCAAAACAATGTCTGCAGCATTGAAGGTCCCCAAGAACACAGTGGCCTCCATCATCCTTAAATGGAAGAAGTTCTGAACCACCAAGACTCTTCCTAGAACTGGCCGCCCGGCCAAACTGAGCAATCAGGGGAGAAGGGCCTTGGTCAGGGAGGTGACAAAGAACCCGATGGTCACTCTATCAGAGCTCCAGAGATCCTCTGTAGGGATGGGAGAACCTTCCAGAAGGACAATCATTTCTGCAGCACTCCACCAATCAGGCCTTTATGGTAGAGTGGCCAGATGGAAGCCACTCCTCAGTAAAAGGCACATGACAGCCTGCTTGGAGTTTTCCAAAAGGCACCAAAGACACTCAGACCATGAGAAACAAGATTCTCTGGTCTGATGAAACCAAGAGTAACTCTTTGGCCTGAATGCCAAGCGCACGTCTGGAGAAACCTGGCACCATCTCTACGGTAAAGCATGGTGGTGGCAGCATCATGTCTGTGGGGTATGTTTTTTCATCGGCAGGGACTGGGAGACTAGTCAGGATCGAGGGAACGATGAACGGAGCAAAGTACAGAGAGATCCTTGATTAAAAACCTGCTCCAGAGACCTCAGACTGGGGTGAAGGTTCACCTTCCAACAGGACAACGACCCTAAGCACACAGCCAAGACAACACAGGAGTGGCTTCGGGACAAGTCTCTGAATGTCCTCGAGTGGGCCGGCCATCTCTGGAAAGACCTGAAAATAGCTGTGCAGCGATGCTCCCCATCCAACCTCACAGAGCTTGAGAGGATCTGCAGAGAAGACTGGGAGAAACTCCCCAAATACAGGTGTGCCAAACTTGTAGCGTCATACCCAAGAAGACTTGAGGCTGTAATCTTTGCCAAAGGTGCTTCAACAAAGTACTGAGTAAAAGAGCTGAACCTCCGTGGCGAGTAATTTTCGATATTAGCCACCAAAAATGGCGATATAAATGTCATTGATTTAGAGGGGGGGGGGGGGGGGGGGGGGGGGGGGGGGGGGGGGGGGGGGGGGGGGGAGGGGGGGGGGTGGAGGGGGGGGGGGGGGGGGGGGGGGGGGGGGGGGGGGGGGGGGGGGGGTTACTTTTTCCACCCTGCTTTAACTGCCGTTGACGAATAGAGTGTAGAGGTTTTTAAACACAATAGTTTTTTTTTAGGGAGTGAAATGTGAGGAAAAACATTGAAACTTGAGATTTTTTATTCAGTTAAGCACAAAAGTAATTTGTGTGAACTACTCCTCACGCACTGATTTTTATCAGCACAATCAGTTTTGGTGGCAACACACACTATGGTAAATACCTTTATGCAGATTTTTAATATTCGCATGAAATCGTCGCACAATTGGATGAAAACCAGCTGTTGAGTTCATTTAGCATTTGACAATTTGCTTTTATAATTTCCCGCATTATAATGAGCTGAGCGAGCTTTCCAATTTGATTGTTTACCTGGTTATGACATCAAGAGTCCCGAATAGTTGGAGTGTAAAACTTTTATGGATGAGGGCAGCTATTAGTATTGGATGAAAAGCGTGCCAGAGTAAGTAAACTGCCTGCTCTCAGTCTCAGTTGCTAATATATGCATATTATTATTAGATTTGGATAGAAAAACTCTTAACTGTTTGAATGATGTCTGTGAGTATAACATAACTCATATGGCAGGCGAAAAACCTGAGAAAAATCCAACGGAAGTGAAATCTGAGGTTTGGGTTTTCAACTCTGCTACCGAATCACAGTCTAGGTATGGTCATTTTGCACTACCTAAGGCTTCCACTAGATGTCAACAGTCTTAGAACCTTGTTGATGCCTCACTGTGAAGTGGGGCCGAATGAGAGGGATTGAGTCAGAGTCTGCCAGTGCCTGAGCTTCTTGACGCTGCGGTCACGTGAGAGCGGAGCTCTGTTCCATTGCTTTCTGAAGCAAAGAATTCTCGGTTGGAACATTAATAGAATTTATGTTAAAAACATCCTAAAGATTTATTCATACTCGTTTGACATGTTTCTACAGACTGTATACGGAACTTTTGCCGGACTTCTTCGTTTTAAGTGACGCGCCGACGTTGGATTGTATTACAAACCACTAAAAAAATACTATTGAATAATGGATGGACATGGGATGGGCCTGGGAGTGCATTCGATGAGATCGTCAAAGGTAAGTAAATTTATAAGCTATTTCTGATTTATGTTGACTCCAACATGGCGGTACTTATGGTTGTTGTTGGTCTCTGAGCGCGCGTTCAGATTATTGCATGGTTGCTTTTTCCGTAAAGTTTTTTGAAATCTGCACAGCGGTTGCATTAAGGAGAAGTATATCTTAATCTTAAAAACACTTGTATCTTTATCAATGTTTATATGAGTATTTCTGTATTTGAGTGGCTCTTGCAAATTCCGGATTTTTGGAGGCAAAGCCAAATGTAAACTGGAAGTTTTTGGATATAAATATGAACTTGATTGACAAAACACTAATGTATTGTTAACATGGTCGAGTGTCATCTGATGAAAATATCAAAGGTAGTGTATTCATTTTATATATTATCTTTGCTTTTTGTGACTCCTCTCTTTGGTGAAAAATCTGATGTTTCTGTGACTAGTTGCTGTACCTAACTAATGATATGTTTGCTTTCGCGAAAAGCTTTTGAAATCGGACACTGGTGGATTAATGAAGAATTACTTTAAAATGGTTAAATACTTATGTTTGAGAAAATTGAATTAGAGATTTCTGTTTGAATTTGGCGCCCTGCATTTCATTGCTGTTGTCATATCGATCCCGTTACCGGATTGCAGCATAATAAAGTTTTAAGACGCGTTCTTCTTAATATCCTGGTAATAGAATTACCATGTAGCCTAAATGGAAATTGAAAGAATGTTATTAGTTTTGAGTGGTCTGAGGGATAAGGAGTGAAAGGAGTTATCCTAACAGAATATTGAAAAAAAACACAAGTCAATTTCATTTGAGTGCTTGGAATGTATTGAAAGGAGATAATTACAGGATTCTATACCCTTTCCAGACCTATTAAATCAAGTTCTTTGTTTTGCTTACACCTCTGGTCTCAAGATTGATTGTCACTTGGTGAATATGTCACTATCAACATAGCTCAATTAAGCACACATTTCAGATAAAACTAACAATGTTTTCTCATGACCTCTCTGTTTGAGTGTTCTGCCCTTAAATTAATTATATATATATGTTTAATGTACCGGTTCATCCTTAAATGAACCATGATGAATACCATACGGTTTTTAATATTTTCTTCTCGTACAATCAATGTGAGAAATACAGTATAGTTCTCTGGAAAGATGCCAGTGTTCCTCATTATTTCATCATTCCAAATCCCTGACTGCTGGTCCCCACATTGAGGTATTTTACACACCGCATTCATTTTTATTATCTGCGACTCAGACAGTTGCAAGGGCCCTTATGTTCTGAATTCAATGAATCCAGAAGTAGAGGCGGGTTTTATGTCTCTCACTGATATTGTCAAGAGAGTTATTAAGATGAATTTGCTGGTAATCAGTACAGCCACCGATGACGGCCACCTGCCGTCCCACTTCCATCGGTAGATCGTTTTCTAGTTCTATAATGATACAGGGAAAAAAATGGTTTTTTCACATGCCTCAAAATGGCCACAGGGTGCAGTATATACAAAAGGCTGAAGCATGGACTGAAATAATGGCCAATCTCTTTTTTAATTTATATTATTGGTTTTATTTGTTTATTTTCAGTCCGATATAAACTTATACATACAACAACAACTTACATACGCACATAAACAATGAAGCTACATCTCATCTGCCCAGCCTGCATGCTCACACCCCCATCCCTAGTGCCTGCCTTATTGTTTGTCACTTGGCCTTAAGTATACCAATTAGTTTTTTCTCGGTTCGCCCAGTCTAATTTCAATATTTTCAAAATAATCATTAGATTTTTTCCATTGTGTTAAATGATGGCGGATCTAACACACATCTTTCATAGTAGGCCTACACATAAGACTAAGCTACCCTCTCCCTGTAATTGATTATTCATTCCTATAGCCCAGTGAATGCCAATACTCTTAGTGTCGCGTCTATCTGGCCTGTCTGCCGATCTGGCATGTGGGGCAGGAACGTCCCTTATGACTATCCTCCTATTCTATATCCTATCATGTATCCTCCTATTCTATATCCTATCCTATATCCTATCCTAAATCCTCCTATTCTATATTTTATCCTATATCATCCTAATCTATATCCTATCCTATATCCTCCTAATCTATATCCTATCGTATATCCTCCTATTCTATATCCTATCCTGTATCCTCCTATTCTATATCCTATATAATCATATTCTATATCCTGTCCTATATCCTCCTAGTCTATATTCTATATCCTGTCCTATAATCTATCCTAATCTATATATTATCGTATACTTATATCATATTCTATGTCCTATCCTGTTTTTAAATCCTATTCTAAATCCAATCCTATATTTACAGTTGAAATTGGAGGTTTACATACACCATAGCCAAATACATTTAAACTCACAATTCCTGACATTTAATCCTAGTAAAAATTCCTTGTTTTAGGTCAGTTAGGATCACCACTTTATTTTAAAAATGGGAAATGTCAGAATTATAGTAGAGAGAATGATTTATTCAGCTTTTATTTATTTCATCACATTCCCAGTGGGTCAGAAGTTCACATACACTCAATTAGTATTTGGTAGCATTGCCTTTAAATTGTTTAACTTGGGTCAAACATTTCGGGTAGCCTTCCACAAGCTTCCCACAATAAGTTGGGTGAATTTTGGTCCATTCCTCCTGACAGAGCTGGTGTAACTGAGTCAGATTTGTAGGCCTCCTTGCACGCACACGCTTTTTCAGTTCTGCCAACAAAGTTTCTATAGGATTGAGGTCAGGGCTTTGTGATGGCCACTCCAATAACTTGACTTTGTTGTCCTTAAGCCAGTTTGCCACAACTTTGGAAGTATGCTTGGGGTCATTGTCCATTTGGAAGACACCCCACAACATGATGCTGCCACCCCCATGCTTCACGGTTGGGATGGTGTTCTTCGGCTTGCAAGCCTCCCCCTTTTTCCTCCAAACATAACGATGGTCATTATGGCCAAACAGTTCTATTTTTGTTTCATCAGACCAGAGGATATTTCTCCAAAAAGTACGATCTTTGTCCCCATGTGCAGTTGCAAACCGTAGTCTGGCTTTTTTATGGCGGTTTAAGAGCAGTGGTTTCTTCCTTGCTGAGCGGCCTTTCAGGTTATGTCGATATAGGACTCCAGCATCTTCACAAGGTCCTTTGCTGTTGTTCTTGGATTGATTTGCACTTTTCGCACCAAAGTACATTCATCTCTAGGAGACAGAACGCGTCTCCTTCCTGAGCGGTATGACGGCTGTGTGGTCCCATGGTGTTTATACTTGCGTACTATTGTTTGTACAGATGAGCGTGGTACCTTCAGGCATTTGGAAATTGCTCCCAAGGATGAACCAGACTTGTGGAGGTCTACCATTTTTTTTCTGAGGTCTTGGCTGATTTCTTTTGATTTTCCCATGATTTCAAGCAAAGTGGCACTGAGTTTGAAGGTAGGCCTTGAAATATATCCACAGGTACACCTCCAATTGACTCAAATGATGTTAATTAGCCTATCAGAAGCTTCTAAAGCAATGGCATCATTTTCTGAAAATTTCCAAGCTGTTTAAAGGCACAGTCAACTTAGTGTATGTAAACTTCTGACCCACTGGAATTGTGATACATTGAATTATAAGTGAAATAATCTGTCTGTAAACAATTGTTGGAAAAATGACTTGTGTCATGCACAAAGTAGATGTCCTAACCAAAACTATAGTTGTCCTAACCCTAACCCTAACCCTAACCCTAACCCTAACTACTATTTGTGGAGTGGTTGAAAAACGAGTTTTAATGACTCCAACCTAAGTGTATGTAAACTTCCGACTTCATCTGTATATCCTAAACTATATCCTAAACTATATTTGTATCCTAATCTATTTCCTATCCTATATTTATATCCTAAACTATATTTGTATCCTAATCTATTTCCTATCCTATATTTATATCCTAAACTATATTTGTATCCTAATCTATTTCCTATCCTATATTTATATCCTAAACTATATTTGTATCCTAATCTATTTCCTATCCTATATTTATATCCTAATTTATATTTGTATCCTAATCTATTTCCTATCCTATATTTATATCCTAAACTATATTTGTATCCTAATCTATTTCCTATCCTATATTTATATCCTAAACTATATTTGTATCCTAATCTATATCCTATCCTATATTTATATCCTAATCTATATCATATCCTATTTGTATATCCTATTCTATACGCTATATCCTATTCGATATCCTTTTCTATATTCTATATCCTAATCTATTTACCTTATCCTATCCTATTCTATATGCTATATCCTATCATGTCAGGGCCTTTAGACCCAGAAACCTCTATGCCCATGCCCAGACCAGTCATGGTGGTCCTGTGAAAGAGACCTGGTGGGAGCGACCTGTGTTTCTCAGTTGGTAGAGCATGAAGCTTCCATTGCCAGGGTTTGTGGGTTCGATTCCCACAGGGGACCAGTACAAAAAAATTACAAAAATATATGCACTCACTACTGTAAGTTTCTCTGGATAAGAGCATCTGCTAAAATGTAAGCAATGTTTACCTTACAGATTCAATTAGAAGTATTTAAACCTCCACTGCCAGATCTCTTCTCCAAACAATCCCCTGGCAGACTCGCCTGCTCCATGTTCTGCTGTTTCTCTCCCTCCCTCTCCTGCTCCATGTTCTGCTGTTTCTCTCCCTCCCTCTCCTGCTCCATGTTCTGCTGTTTCTCTCCCTCCCTTGTCCCTTCTTTCCCCTTCCTCCTCCCTCTCTTTTTCACTTTCTAACACAAGCCAGGACTGGGAGGCACATGATTAGGTGCTGGCTAATTGGGTTCAGATTCACGAGTTTGGACCGAGAACCATGGTGGAAGCCCGAGCCAAGCACGCACGCACGCACGCACGCACACACACACACACACACACCCACCCCCACACACACACGTCACAGCTAATACCCCTTGTCAGCGCACTGCGTGTTTTCACCTTTTTTTTGTGAGGGGGAGGTTTTTCGATTGGCCTCGAGACACCACCGGATTTGTTTTGGCACAGCGCGTCTAGGCGTTTCGTGCTTATCATGGCGACTCGATCTGTCAGATGTTGAGACGGCAACGCTGTGTGGATATTAGGAGAGAGGGAACGTCGGGGGAAAACAGAAGAAAGAGGAGAAAGTGATTGGGACACCTGCATCCCCCCTCCATTCTAGCCCCTTCCATCAGATAACAAAGCAACATGAATCAGAGGTTTGATTTGTGGGGAAATTGCTGGGCGCCTTTCACAGGATACTGGGAGAGGGGGGGAAAATAGCCACCTCTCAAAACTATCAACATTTCCGTTTGATTCGGACGATAAGCACCAACCTTCATACTCTTTAATTAATGATAAGCACCAACCTTCATACTCTTTAATTAACGATAAGCACCAACCTTTATACTCTTTAATTAACGATAAGCACCAACCTTCATACTCTTTAATTAACGATAAGCACCAACCTTCACTCTTTAATTAACGATAAGCACCAACCTTCATACTGTTTAATTAACGATAAGCACCAACCTTCATACTCTTTAATTAACGATAAGCACCAACCTTCATACTCTTTAATTAACGATAAGCACCAACCTTCATACTGTTTAATTAACGGTAAGCACCAACCTTCATACTGTTTAATTAACGATAAGCACCAACCTTCATACTCTTTAATTAACGATAAACACCAACCTTCATACTCTTTAATTAACGATAAGCACCAACCTTCATACTCTTTAATTAACGATAAGCACCAACCTTCATACTCTTTAATTAACGATAAACACCAACCTTCATACTGTTTAATTAACGATAAGCACCGACCTTCATACTGTTTAATTAATGATAAGCACCAACCTTCATACTCTTTAATTAACGATAAGCACCAACCTTCATACTCTTTAATTAACGATAAGCACCAACCTTCATACTCTTTAATTAACGATAAGCACCAACCTTCATACTGTTTAATTAACGATAAGCACCAACCTTCATACTCTTTAATTAACGATAAACACCAACCTTCATACTGTTTAATTAACGATAAGCACCGACCTTCATACTGTTTAATTAATGATAAGCACCAACCTTCATACTCTTTAATTAACGATAAGCACCAACCTTCATACTCTTTAATTAACGATAAGCACCAACCTTCATACTCTTTAATTAACGATAAGCACCAACCTTCACTCTTTAATTAACGATAAGCACCAACCTTCATACTGTTTAATTAACGATAAGCACCAACCTTCATACTCTTTAATTAACGGTAAGCACCAACCTTCATACTCTTTAATTAACGATAAGCACCAACCTTCATACTATTTAATTAACGATAAGCACCAACCTTCATACTCTTTAATTAACGATAAGCACCAACCTTCATACTGTTTAATTAATGATAAGCACCAACCTTCATACTGTTTAATTAACCATAAGCACCAACCTTCATACTGTTTAATTAACGATAAGCACCAACCTTCATACTCTTTAATTAACGATAAGCACCAACCTTCATACTGTTTAATTAACGATAAGCACCAACCTTCATACTCTTTAATTAACGATAAGCACCAACCTTCATACTGTTTAATTAACGATAAGCACCGACCTTCATACTCTTTAATTAACGATAAGCACCAACCTTCATACTGTTTAATTAATGATAAGCACCAACCTTCATACTCTTTAATTAACGATAAGCACCAACCTTCATACTCTTTAATTAACGATAAGCACCAACCTTCATACTGTTTAATTAACGATAAGCACCAACCTTCATACTCTTTAATTAACGATAAACACCAACCTTCATACTGTTTAATTAACGATAAGCACCAACCGTCATACTGTTTAATTAACGATAAGCACCAACCTTCATACTCTTTAATTAACGATAAGCACCAACCTTCATACTCTTTAATTAACGATAAGCACCAACCTTCATACTGTTTAACTAACGATAAGCACCAACCTTCATACTCTTTAATTAACGATAAGCACCAACCTTCATACTCTTTAATTAATGATAAGCACCAACCTTCATACTCTTCAATTAACGATAAGCACCAACCTTCACTCTTTAATTAACTCTTTACCTGCTGGTTATACTGCCTTTAAAAGCATTCTATAGAAATACAATCCCGTGACAGTATGTTAGCTATACCCCTTGGTCCCTTACTTCTGTTTACCCTGTCTCTCCATACCAAGCTCCCACTGGCCCCTTCCTCACCCACCCCCTCTAAAACAGTTCATCCAGTCCTGGCCAAACACACCAGCCAGGCCTGTCCAGCCCTGAGAAACCAGCCAGGCCTGTCCAGCCTTGAGAAACCAACCAGGCATGTCCAGCCCTGAGAAACCAGCCAGGCCTGTCCAGTCCTGAGAAACCAGCCAGGCCTGTCCAGTCCTGAGAAACCAGCCAGGCCTGTCCAGTCCTGAGAAACCAGCCAGGCCTGTCCAGTCCTGAGAAACCAGCCAGGCCTGTCTAGTCCTGAGAAACCAGCCAGGCCTGTCTAGTCCTGAGAAACCAGCCAGGCCTGTCCTGTCCTGAGAAACCAGCCAGGCCTGTCCAGTCCTGAGAACCCAGCCAGGCCTGTCCAGCCTTGAGAAACCAGCCAGGCCTGTCCAGCCCTGAGAAACCAGCCAGGCCTGTCTAGTCCTGAGAAACCAGCCAGGCATGTCCAGCCCTGAGAAACCAGCCAGGAATGTCCAGCCCTGAGAAACCAACCAGGCCTGTCCAGCCTTGAGAAACCAACAAGGCATGTCCAGACCTGAGAAACCAGCCAGGCCTGTCCAGCCCTGAGAAACCAGCCAGGCCTGTCCAGTCCTGAGAAACCAGCCAGGCCTGTCTAGTCCTGAGAAACCAAAAAGAAAAAAGCCTGATCCCTCCTTTCCTTGCTGGCACATCAAATAAAATTTAAATAGAGCGAGGGCATGAGGGGGGATAAAGGGCATAGCTGTCGTAGTCTTGCAGGGTTCTGTCCCTAGGGTGAGAGGGGGGCAGTTGTGGGTGGTGGCTGTCCCCCATCCCTGTAATCCTGGCTAGAAACACTACCCCACTCCCCCATCCATTTAATCCTGGCTAGAAACACTACCTCCTCTCCCGTCCTATGTCCCCCATCCCTTTAATCCTGGCTAGAAACACACCCACCAACCCTATCCCATTAATCCTGGCTAGAAACACTACCTCCTCTCCCGTCCTATGTCCCCCATCCCTTTAATCCTGGCTAGAAACACACCCACCAACCCCATCCCATTAATCCTGGCTATAAACACTACCTCCTCTCCCGTCCTATGTCCCCCATCCCTTTAATCCTGGCTAGAAACACACCCACCAACCCCATCCCATTAATCCTGGCTATAAACACTACCTCCTCTCCCGTCCTATGTCCCCCATCCCTTTAATCCTGGCTAGAAACAAAAGAGAGGAAGAAACCACCACCCAGAGAAACTACAATAACTAGGACACTACCAGCCCCCTCCTAATCCAACACAGGCCCCTAGTACGGAACATTGAAACCTTCTGGAACAAGTGACGGCGACTGGCTCACTGGCTCTGGTTCCAGTTCAGAGATCCAATCGGAGCTGCAGAAGGAACAGATGGGGCCTTATCATTGGACGGGATCGGGCCACATGCGGCATGCATTCCTAGACGTGTCGGTAATGCTCTTGTTTCTTTAGCTAATGCTAACGTTCACGTTAAATTACACACTGAATTAACGTCGGAGTGCCCTCATTATTCCATACATTACTTATGGTGATGTAGACCTTGGAAAACCACCCTCAAACCTATCGTGATGTAGGCCTTGGAAAACCACCCTCAAACCTATCGTGATGTAGGCCTTGGAAAACCACCCTCAAACCTATCGTGATGTAGGCCTTGGAAAACCACCCTCAAACCTATCGTGATGTAGGCCTTGGAAAACCACCCTCAAACCTATCGTGATGTAGGCCTTGGAAAACCACCCTCAAGCTCTTTATTCTACAGGTTAATAATGGCTAAGATAATTACTGTCTTGTGATATTACAATCCACCATACCTTCCTGTACACTAATTATATAGAAAAGGTGAGCATATTGTACATTCAGAACGCTATGCATACTCCAGGTGTTTGCGATTGCGAACGCACCCCCAATACTACTGTTCCTCACCTGACTGGCCTAGGCTGTTCAAAGCCACGGCTCTCGACAGAGACCCAAGATGTTTGTTAGCTACTCTTTAATCTAACAACCTATTATTCTGTACCATGTTATTACAGTAAGTCACTAAGGGACATACTGGGCATAGTTTGGGTAAAAGCCCTGGCCAAGGAAACTTCCAGAGGCCTGAATGACTGATCTGTTTGACTCCATTAAATGGCGTTGCTGTGAATAGAGAGAGGTAGAGAGAGGTAGAATCGAGAGGCAGCTGGAGGGAGGCCAAATGCACCACGGCAGGGGTGAGAAGTTCACGCAGGGGTATGGCGGGGGTGCCAGCGGGTTCAGACAATGATGAACAGATGGACCAGACGGACCAGCGTGACTGACACCTGTGCTGGTCACAGATGGACCAGCGTGACTGACACCTGTGCTGGCCACAGACATACTGACACAGTGGATTGTGAGTAGACCAACTGACTGATCAGGACGGGGAATGGAGGCAGAATGGTGTGTGCGTGTGTGTATACATGTGTGTGTGTGTGTGTGGTGTGTATACATGTGTGTGTATATATGTGTGTGTGTATACATGTGTGTGTGTGTGTGGTGTGTATACATGTGTGTGTGTGTGTGTGTGTGTGTGTGTGTGTGTGTGTGTGTGTGTGTGTGTGTGTGTGTGTGTGTGTGTGTGTGTGTGTGTGCATATGCTTAAGTAACTGACACAATGCCCCAATGCAGTGGGAGGAGACTACCACCAGAGAAGTGGAATGTTTTGACATGGATCATCGCCACTGAAAGACACAGGCCATGAGAAGATTTCCCAGTTCTTAGCAGGGTTGGGGACTGTAGAGGGGGTTCTTCTATTGGCTAGAGGCTGACATAGATACAGTAAGAGGTGACAGCCAGAGGCTGATGGGAGAATGAGGACCAGAACTCAGAGCGGTCACACACCAGTGATGTCAGAATGTAGCCTGACACTGAGATCACCTGGCTGGAGACAGAGTGGATTATGGGAGATTAGGGGGGGACTGTGTGACTTGGCATCGCTGTGCTTTGATTGGCACTGGGAGTTCTGTTGTTCTCAGGGCAGGTTTGATGTACTGCCAACACACACACATACTTAATGGACACACACAAACGCACACAGATAAAATGACACAAATGCATGCACAATCGCACGCACACAAACACACATCCCCCCCCCAAAAAACACCCGACCCGTCCCAACAGTAGCAACTGTAACAATGGGCAATGGCTTAACGTATAGAAACGAGAGCCTGTGGACTGGAGACAGCAGCTCACACACTGTTGGCCTTCACAGGCTCAGGCCATGACACGTGTCATAAGGGCTCAAGTGGTCAGTTTAATGCTCGATCACAGCTGTGTTAGTGTGTAATGAAGAGTATGCCCTTTACATCAAATGGCAATCCTTTATTTAGGCAGCTAATAATGATCTGTCTGCTATTAACAAGTGGCTGCCTAATGTTCTGTCTAATCTTGCTAATGTAAACAGGCGTAAATTACGTATATAGGAAGCGATGGGATAGTGTACGTCACCATCTGGGAGTTGTCTGTGGGCTCAGTGCATTACGTTACATTCCATTATATTGCAGTGTGTTTGGTTAAACACTCTTTAACGCAAACATTTTGAGAAGTTCTTTGTTGTTGCTTCCTAATTTATAAGCATCTCTAGAGTGAGTTACATTCATCTAGAATATTCACCGTATAATCTGACCGACTGCAAAGTACTAATCACATTTTGATCAATAATTGTTTATAGGAATCATTTTACAAATACAAGTGATGATGGAGAAAGGTTTCAAGAGCATTTCAGAGTTCAAGACTTTTAGGTCCAAATTGATCAGGACTCAATCAATTGCAATGTATAGGGGTGATATATTGAAGGAAAACTCCACTCCAAAAACAATGTTTTGGTATTTAAAAAAAAATTAGTTCGCTGTTGATACAGTCCCAAAATAATTTACATGTCAGCTCAGCAGTCATGTTCTCAAGATATAGGAGCTTCAAAAGGAAAAGTGTGACCACATCATCATGAAGATGCTAAATGAATCATATGATGCTAAATGAATCATATGATGTAAAACCCATCATCCTGATGATGCTAAATGAATCATATGATGTTAAATGAATAATATGATGCTAAATGAATCATACAATGTAAAACCCATCATCATGATGATGCCAAATGAATCATATGACGTAAAACCCATCATCATGATGATGCTAAATGAATCATATGACGTAAAACCCATCATCATCATGATGCTAAATGAATCATATGACGTAAAACCCATCATCATGATGATGCTAAATGAATTATATGACGTAAAACCCATCCTCATCATGATGCTAAATGAATCACATAATGCTAAATTAATCATATGATGCAAAATGAATCATGATGATGATGTGGCAAGTGACACTTTGCTTCTTAAAAATCCTATATCTTGAAAACTTTACTGCTGACAAGTAACATATCATCAGTAGGATGAACTAAGGTTTGGATCCACTGTAAGAGAACCCCCAAAACCATGCTAGCGAAAATCCTGCTAGCAAAAAACATGCCAACAACAATCCTGCTAGCAACAATCCTGCTAGCAAATAGCACTGTACACACACTGAACACACACTACACACACACTGAACACACACTGTACACACACTACACACACTACACACACTGAACATACACTGAACATACACTGAACACACTATACACACACACACTATACACACACATACACACACACTGAACACCCATGTGTATTAGCAGGAATAAGCTTAGGCATACACACACGTTCTTTCACACACCCTGCCAGCTGTCACTCACTGCTTTAGTGCACAAGGCCTGAGGGACTACATTAAATCCTGTTGGAGACAGTATGACGGGCACACACACACACACACACACACACACACACACACACACACACACACACACACACACACACACACACACACACACACACACACACACACACACACACACACACACACACACACACACACACACACACACACACACACACACACACACACTCTCTTTCTCTCTCACTGACACTGAATGACAGCGCTTCTTGCTGCTAACTAGCTCGACATGAAAAATGAATGAGTTATGGTCTCCGTGGGATTTGATGCTTGAGGTCCAGCTGCCATTGAACCAAAGTATCCGTGGGATTTGATGCTAGAGGTCCAGTTGAAACAAAGCATGTATCTTTCCATGGGAGGTATTTCTGTCACCGCTGTTGGTTGTATTTAGTGGCAGTAGAGAATATCAGCATCCCAAATTAAACCCTTTTCCTAATATAGTGCACACTATAGGAAATATGGTGCCATGGATAGGGAATAGAGTGTATAGGGAATAGAGTGTATCGGGAATAGAGTGTATAGGGAATATGGTGTATAGGGAATAGAGTGTATATGGAATAGGGTGCCATGGATAGGGAATAGAGTGTATATGGAATATGGTGCCATGGATAGGGAATAGAGTGTATCGGGAATAGAGTGTATCAGGAATAGAGTGTATAGGGAATAGAGTGTATCGGGAATAGAGTGTATCGGGAATAGAGTGTATAGGGAATAGAGTGTATCGGGAATAGAGTGTATCGGGAATAGAGTGTATAGGGAATAGAGTGTATAGGGAATAGAGTGTATAGGGAATAGAGTGTATAGGGAATAGAGTGTATAGGGAATAGAGTGTATCGGGAATAGAGTGTATAGGGAATAGAGTGTACAGGGAATAGAGTGTACAGGGAATAGAGTGTATAGGGAATATGGTGCTCTCATTTGTTTTTCAACAGGACAATGACCCAAAACACCTCCCAGTTGTGTAAGGGCTATTTGACCAAGAAGGAGAGTGATGGAGTGCTGCATCAGATGACCTGGCCTCCACAATCACACGATTTCAACCCAATTGAAATGGTTTGGGATGAGTTAGACCGCAGAGTGAAGGAAAAGCAGCCAACAAGTGCTCAGCATATGTGGGAACTCCTTCAAGACTGTTGGAAAAGCATTCCAGGTGAAGCTGATTGAGAGAATGCCAAGAGTGTCCAAAGCTGTAATCAAGGCAAAGGGTTGCTCCTTTGAAGAATCCAAAAAATTTAATACATTTTGATTTGTTTAACATTTATTTGGTTACTACATGATTCCATATGTGGTATTTCATAGTTTTGATGTCTTCACTATTATTCATTGTGAAAATAGTAAAAATAAAGAAAAACCCTTGAATGAGTAGGTGTTGTCACGGATCCCTCCGGAAACTTTCATTATGCACACCTGGTCCCTATTCCCAGTGATTAGTAATTGATAAGTGTGTCCATTGTTCTCCAGTGTCCTGTCGATTATTGTTCCAATGTCTGTTGGTTCGTGTGAGTACCTGTGCTTTGTTGTTTTGGCTTTTGTGCCACGTATATTGTGCAGATGATTACAGGTCTCGTCCCGTGTGGTATCATTGTGTGCTTGTGTATTTATTTGAGGTACTCCTCGCTCTTTTGTTTGGGTTTCAACCCTGTGTTTTTGTTTAGTGTTTGTTTGGTCTTCGTGCCCTTCCACGGCACGCCATAATTTGGGTGAAATAAAAACCCATGTTACGCATTCCTGCGCTTGTCTCCCGATCATTCATGCCAACGTGACAGGTGTGTCCAAACTTTTGACTGGTACTGTATATATACAAAAGTATGTGGACACCCCTTCAAATTAGTGGATTCTGCAATTTCAGCCACATCCATTGCGGACAGGTGTATAAATCGAACACACAACGATGCATTCTCCATAGACAAACATTGGCAGTAGAATTGCCTTACTGAAGAGCTCAGTGACTTTCAACATGGCACCGTCATAGGGTGCCACCTTTCCAATGAGTCAGTTCGTCAAGTTTCTGCCCTGCTGTAGCTGCCTCGGTCAACTGTAAGTGCTGTTATTGTGAAGTGGAAACGTCTAGGAGCAACAACGGCTCAGCCGCGAAGTGGTAGGCCACACAAGCTCACAGAACAGGACCCCCAAGTGCTGAAGCGCATAGCTTGTAAAAATTGTCTGTCCTCAATTTCAACACTCACTACCGTGTACCAAACTACCTCTGGAAGCAATATCAGCACAATAACTGTTCGTCAGGCTTCCTGAAATGGGTTTCCATGGCAGAGCAGCCACATACAAGCCTAAAATCACCAATGATCAATGCCAAGCGTTGGCTGGAGTGGTGTAAAGCTCACTGCCGTTGGACTCTGCTGCAGTGGAAACGCCTTCTCTGGAGTGATGAATCACGCTTCACCATCTGGCAGTCCGACGGACAAATCTGAGTTTGGCGGATGCCAGGAGAACGCTACCTGCCTGAATGCATAGTGCCAACTGTAAAGTTTGGTGGAGGATGAATAATGGTCTTGGGCTGTTTTTCATGGTTCGGGCTAGGCCCCTTAGTTCCGGTGAAGGGACATTTTAACGCTACAGCATACAATGACATTCTAGACGATTCTATGCTTCCAACTCTGTAGCAACAGTTTAGGGAAGGCCCTTTCCTGTTTCAGGATGACAATCCTCCTGTGCACAAAGCGAGGTCCGTGTAGAAATGGTTTGTCGAGATCGGTGTTGAAAAGTTGGCCTGCTCAGAGCCCTGATCTCAACTCCATCAAACACCTTTGGGATGAATTGGAACACTGACTGCGAGCCAGGCCTAATCGCCCAACATCAGTGGCCGACCTCACTAATGTCTTGTGGCTGAATGGAAGCGAGTACCCTCAGCAATGTTCCAACATCTAGTGGAAAGCCTTCCCAGAAGAATGGAGGCTGTTATAGCGGCAAAGTGGGGACCAACTCCATATTAATGTTCATCATTTGACGAGCAGGTGTCCACATATCTTTTGGTAGGTAGTGTATTTATACTCCGGACTCCGACATAGCTCTTCATGATATTTCTATTTTTCTTATTTATTTTAGATTAGTGTGTATTGTTAGACATTACTGCACTGTTGGAGCTAGGAACACAAGCATTTTGCTACACCTGCAAAAACATCTGTGTGCAAGGACCACCAGAGGGCAGGTTGGACTCACGGATAGTAGCCCAACTAGGCATGTGAGTCAAGGGGACCTGAGGCAATTAAGCACAGCTGATGGTCAGCCGACGACATAGCCCAGGCATTGGAAACATACCGATCTACAGGGGAGTTGTTAAAAGGTGACAAGGAGGAACGCAAGGATTCTACAAATCCCGTACCACGACTCACCCCGGCGCGTCCGCCACAGAACCGTCCAATCCTCATCCGGAGGTGGGAGAAGTCGTCCCCCACCCAGCAGGGTCGGTGTTATAAATGTCAGTCTCCAGACCATTATGCCCCACAATGTTCTAGCAAAGACGAGTCCATGGTCACAGATTCATCGCTGCCCATCCCCACGCATCCCGGTTCGAGAGGGCAGGATCAACACTGTTAGTTAGCATTATCAGAAATAGCCCCAGCCCCAGAGATTCCGGTTCGAGTAGAAGGACAAGATGTGGTAGCCATTCCACTTTTCCGCTTTAGAGTGATGCCAAATTACTTGGTCTGCTCACATCTGCCAATTACTGTGTGTGTATGCGACCAACAAAATGGTTGCATACACAATGATTTGATTCGATGTCAAGTCACAGCAGATGGAGGCGGGATGAGTTTTGTTACACTGCGCTGTTAGTAGTTTGTGACGTTCTTATAGTTGTTCTGAAATGGCAACGCTGGCTGGGTGACAGGACTGTCGTGAGTTGCTGTTCAAGTCTTGTGACAGTGTCACATGGCTAGAATCTCGCTCCTCGATTTGAAACGAGGTTCAAGAGGAAACAGACCACACTACTAAAACACCTCCTTGCATTGTCACCATGTTATTTCTGTTCCCTAACAATAAATACAGTCTAGAATGTACACCCTTCTGGTGAGTGGTCAACGAAGGGAACATCTAACTTTAAAATAAAATCAAAGTCGCCCACTTTTCTCCTAGTTTAATAGACCACTGTTCAAATTGCCATCGATAAAATGCAATTGTGTTCGTTGTCCGTAGTTTATGCGTGCCCATTCCATAACCTCGCCGCCACCTTGGGGCACTCTGTTAACTACGTTGCTGACATCAGCAAACCCGCTCGCCCACACAACGCCATACACACGGTCTGCCATCTGCCTGGCACTGTTGAAACTGGGATTCATTCATGAAAAGCATAGTTCTCCAGCGAGCCAGTGGCCATTAAAGGTGGGCATTTTCCTACTGAAGTCGGTTATGATGCCGAACTGCGGTCAGGTCAAGACCCTGGTGAGGACAACGAGCGTGCAAATGAGCTTCCCTGAGATGGTTTCTGACAGTTTGTGCAGAAATTCTTTGGTTGTGCAAGCTTAAAGTTTCATCAGCTGTTTCGAGTGGCTGGTCTCAGACGATCCTGCAGTTGAAGAAGCCGGATGTGGAGGTCCTGGGCTGGCGTGGTTACACGTGGTTGTAAAGATGGTTGGATGTACTGCCAAATTATTTAAAACAACATTTGTGCCGGCTTATGGTAGAGAAATTAACATAAAATGATCTGGCTACAGCTCTGGTTGACATTCCTGCAGTCAGCATGTCAATTTTACACTGCCTCAAAAACACGAGACATCTGTGACATTGTGTTGTGTGACAAAACAATGCATTTTAGAGTTGCATTTTTATTGTTCCCTGCACTTCTGTAATGATCATGCTGTTTAATCAGCTTCTTGATGTGTCACACCTGTCAGGTGGATGGATTGTCTTGGCAAAGGAGAAATGCTCACTAACAGGGATGTAAACACATTTTGTGCCAAAAAATGTGAGAGAAGTACGATTTTTGTGCTTATGGAACATTTTCTTGGATCTTTTATTTCAGCTCATGAAACATGGTACCAACACTTTACATTTTGCGTTCATATTTTTGTTCAGTATATATACAGTGCAATCAAAGGATTCACACCTCTTGAATTTGTCCACATTTTGTTGTGTTACAGCATGAATAAAACATTGAATACATTTAGATTTTGTGTCGCAGGCCTATACACAATACCCCATAATGTCAAAGTGCTATTACGTTTAATTTTATTTTTATTTTTTACAAATGAATTAAAAATGAAAAGCTGAAATATTTTGAGTGAGTGAGTATTCAACCGCTTCGTTATGGCAAGCCAAAATAAGTTCAGGAGTAAACATGTGCTTATTAACAAGTCACAGAATAAGTTGCATGGACTCACTCTGTGTGCAGTAATAGAGTTTATCATGATTTTTGAATGACACTTTTCTCCGTACCCAACACATACAGAGCCTTCAGAAAGTATTCATACCCCTTGATTTATTCCACATGTTGTTGTGTTACAGCCTGAATTCAAAATGGATTAAACAGATTTTCTCCTCACCCATCTACACACAGTATGCCATAATGACAAAGTGAAAACGTTGATTGAAAAAATAAATTTGGGCAAATGTATAGAAAATTGAATACAGAAATATCTAATTTACACAAGTATTCACACCCCTGAGTCAATACATGTTAGAATCACCATTGGCAGCGATTACAGCTGTGAGTCTCTCTGGATAAGTCTCTAAGAGCTTTGCAAACCTAGATTGTACAATATTTGAACAGTATTCTTAATAAAATTCTTCAAGCTCTGTCAAGTTGGTTGTTGATTATTGCTAGACAGGACATTCAACGTTTATTGTTGTCTTGGTAAGCTAGTCCAGTGTATATTTGCCCTTGTGTTTAGGTTATTGTCCTGCTGAAAGGTGAATTTGTTTACCAGTGTCTGTTGGAAAGCAGACTGAACCAGGTTTTCCTCTAGGATTCTGCCTGTGCTTAACTCTATTCCATTTATTTTTATCCCCCCCAAAACTCCCTAGTCCTTGCCGATGACAAGCATACCCATAACGTGATGCAGACACCACCATGCTTGAACATATGAAGGGTGGTACTCGGTGATACTCATGTTGTGTTGGATTTGCCCCAAACATAAAGCTTTGTATTCGTAAAGTTAAAAGCTACAGGCTTGCTAGTTAGCGTTATATTCTTCCTGCTAGTAGCCTCTTCGCTCTACTCATTGGATACACCAATGTGTGCAGGGGTGTATTCATTACGCAAACCGGTTACCATTTAAGAACCAAACAGAAACAAACAAGAGCAAACAGAATGAAACTTGGAGGAACCAACCTGAATTTGTCCAATAGAAACTCTCGCTTGCATTTGCCGTTTGGAGTAAACGGTCTGAGAGAGAGAGGAGACATGAATGAGTAGTGCCGAGGGCAGGTGGTTCACCAGAGGAATCACATACATACACTAATACATGATCACATACAAACGGGTAACAGAGTTCAGAACATGCCGTAAGCTCTCTCCACAGCTAGCTTAAAATGTCGCAGATGAAGCCGTTCAATTGGTACTTTTTGGGTGGCTCAAACCGTTGGTAGGTTGTCAAGAAAAAGAGTTGTGTGTTTGAGAGCAGTGTGGGACAGGGACAGTGGAGGAAGAGATACTGGTTTGAGACCAGTATGGGACAGTGGAGGAAGAGATACTGGTTTGAGACCAGTGTGGGACAGGGACAGTGGAGGAAGAGATACTGGTTTGAGACCAGTGTGGGACAGGGACAGTGGAGGAAGAGATACTGGTTTGAGACCAGTGTGGGACAGTGGAGGAAGAGATACTGGTTTGAGACCAGTATGGGACAGTGGAGGAAGAGATACTGGTTTGAGACCAGTATGGGACAGTGGAGGAAGAGATACTGGTTTGAGACCAGTATGGGACAGTGGAGGAAGAGATACTGGTTTGCATTAGCACTAAACTCCTGATTCAAATCATTAACACTTGATGATAAGTTGATCATTTGAATCGGCTGTGTAATGCTCGGGGAAACCTGTGCTCCCCTTTGGGTCCCCAGGACCAGAAAGGCTGTTCTATCTAGACTAAATCACATGTATGAAGACATGATTCAACTCTGTCAACACATTGACTATAATTCAATGAATGTTTGTTACCTAAACCTGTTTGCTTTCTTTGCCCGACTACGAGCATGTAGGCTAGATATGAGAGAATTGTTATTTATTTATTTTTAAATCAGTATTTGCAAACAATGTAATTGTGACACTATTTATGTTTTTCAGGTGATCATAGTGACGGTTTAGGAATGCAATTATTTTAATCAGGTGTGTTAGCTTGGGGCTGGCGAAAAGTGTGACACCGATCAGGACCCTGAGAGCTGGAGTACCACGATGAGGATGACCCAATCGGGACCCTGAGGGCTGGAGCACCATGATGAGTAGGACCCAATCAGGCCCCTGAGAGCTGGAGTACCACGATGAGGAGGACCCAATCAGGACCCTGAGAGCTGGAGTACCACGATGAGGATGACCCAATCAGGCCCCTGAGGGCTGTAGTACCACGATGAGGAAGACCCAATCAGGCCCCTGAGGACTGTAGTACCACGATGAGGAGGACCCAATCAGGCCCCTGAGAGCTGGAGTACCACGATGAGGAGGACCCAATCAGGACCCTGAGGGCTGGAGTACCACGATGAGGAGGACCCAATCAGGCCCCTGAGGGCTGTAGTACCACGATGAGGGAGACCCAATCAGGCCCCTGAGAGCTGTAGTACCACGATGAGGATGACCCAATCAGGACCCTGAGGACTGTAGTACCATGATGAGGAAGACCCAATCAGGCCCCTGAGAGCTGGAGTACCACGATGAGGAAGACCCAATCAGGCCCCTGAGGACTGTAGTACCACGATGAGGAGGACCCAATCAGGCCCCTGAGAGCTGGAGTACCACGATGAGGAGGACCCAATCAGGACCCTGAGAGCTGGAGTACCACGATGAGGATGACCCAATCAGGCCCCTGAGGGCTGTAGTACCACGATGAGGGAGACCCAATCAGGCCCCTGAGAGCTGTAGTACCACGATGAGGATGACCCAATCAGGACCCTGAGGACTGTAGTACCATGATGAGGGAGACCCAATCAGGCCCCTGAGAGCTGTAGTACCACGATGAGGAGGACCAGATCGAGATGGAATCAACCAGCTAGTTCCCCCACCTGTTTCTCTCTTCTCTCTCCCTCTACTATAGCCATCTTTGGTGATTGAACTGAGAGGGATGTAAACACTAGGGGTGTGCTGTCTTTGGCCATACTCGTATTTGTAACCGTATCCGTGAATTGACAGTTGATAGTCGGATCGGATGACAATCGTAATAGATAAGTGGTTTAATATGTTTAAATATATGTTGGCAAAAAACTTGAAGATTAAGAGCAATGTCCAGAGGGGTGGGTTTGTGGCATCTGTCACTCAGTCAGAATGTGCATCAGCGTTTCATATTGGTTCACGCTTGCGATGCACAGTAATAGTTTGACAGCAAACGTCCTCGCCATGTGATTTATAATAGTAGCAAGCAGCAGCAATCTAAATGATCAGACCCCAAAACATGTGAGGATAACTGATTGGGTGAAATTATGATGAAGCAAGTGGATGGAGAAATACAGCTTCAGTCTATCCAATCAGAGCAGCAGGATCTTTACAAAAAGACAGTTATTTAAACCACGAGGAACCTCACACATGACTGACATGAGAAAGACGTGTTCTGGCACCAGAAGAGTACTTTTTCCCCATCAACGATAATTAAAAAACAAACTTGGATCATAATCGTATCCAGAAAATTGCCCATATTTGTTGCTATACTTGTTTAGTCCCGTTACTTGGCACACCCCAGCCCGACTAACCAGTGTCTGCATGTAGCCTCGACACTTTTTATTTTTCACTGTCTTTTTACTGTTGTTTTATTTCTTTACTTACCTATTGTTCACCTACTACCTTTTTGCACTATTGGTTAGAGCCTGTAAGTAAGCATTTCACTGTAAGGTCTACCTGTTGTATTCAGCGCACGTGCCAAATAAACTTTGATTTGATTTGATTTAAACACAGACAATTTGTGATTCCTTCACCATTACATTATCATTGCATCATCATCAGCCCCAACAGATCCACAGATGACACAATCTCTATTGCATTCCACACGGCCTTTTCCCACCTGGACAAAAGGAACACCTATGTGAGAATGCTGTTCATTGACTACAGCTCAGCGTTCAACACCATAGTGAGCACAAAGCTCATCACTAAGCTCAGGACTCTGGGACTAAACACCTCTCACTGCAACTGGATCCTGGACTTCCTGATGGGCCGCCCCCAGGTGGTAAGGGTAGGCAACAACACATCTGCCACGCTGATCCTCAACACGGGGGCCCCTCAGGGGTGCTTGCGTAGTCCCCTTGTCTACTCCTTATTCACCCACGACTGCGTGGCCAAGCACGACTCCAAAACCATCATTAAGTTTGCTGACGACACAACAGTGGTAGGCCTGATCATCGACAATGATGAGACAGCCTATAGGGAGGAGATCAGAGACCTGGCAGTGTGGTGCAAGGACAACATCCTCTCTCTCTCAACGTGACCATTACAAAAGGAGTTGATTGTGGTGTCCACATCATCAACCAACTATTATGGTCCAAACACACCAAGACAGTTGTGAAGAGGGCACGACAATGCCTATTTCCCCCCGTCAGGAGACTGAAAAGATATGTCATGGATTTCCAGATCCCCAAATAGTTCTACGGCATCACCGCCTGGTATGGCAACTGCTCGGCACCCAAACGTTAGGCGCTACAGAGGGTAGTGCGTACGGCCCAGAATATCACTGGGGCCAAGCTTCCTTCATACTAGAAGTGTCAGAGGAAAAGACTCCAGTGACCCAAGTCATAGGCTGTTCTCTCTGCTACCGCACAACAAGCGGTACCGGAGAGCCAAGTCTAGGACCAAGATGCTCTTTAACAGCTTCTACCCTCAAGCCATAAGACTGCTGAACAATTAATCAAATGGCTCTTTAACAGCTTCTACCCTCAAGCCATAAGACTGCTGAACAATTAATCAAATGGCTCTTTAACAGCTTCTACCCTCAAGCCATAAGACTGCTGAACAATTAATCAAATGGCCACCCAGGGAGTAATAAGGGAGTCATCTTTGTTTCATATTCTTGTAAGTTTGTGCTAAGGAGGTACTGATGATTGTATTACAATCATATTGGTAAGGTTGACTTGAGTTGTTTATGAATTAAGCAGTTAAAAGTAAGGAAAAATCAGGCTAAAAGGCTGCAACATCAGTCAATGGCCATCTTTAAGCAAAGCAACATTGCCAGGACACGTGTTTTGGGGTGAGATTCAAAAAATATATTGAAGATATTGTCAAATAGTATCTAATACCCGACGATCAAGGTGAGAACAGACATAGCTATAATGTTCTACTTCTGTTTGATGAAGCTGTCACGTCATTATGCTATTGTATGTAATTTGACCATTGGTTTGATTAGCTAACGAGACCTCGATTTGATGGAACAAAATTAACTTTTGTAGCTAGTCTAAGCTCATGCCTGTTAGATAGTTCTGCTTTGAATTTAATTGTGGATATGGCTGAGATAATTTAACAAAATGAGTATGTTGAGGTTCAATGTTGTCACGAGTTAGCCAGCTAGCCAACTAGCTAACTAGCCAACTTGTGCTATAACTGGACTGCTCGGACAAGAATTGAACCAAGGAAGCCTGGCTATCAAGCTAGCTAGCTAGCAACTAACATTGCAACGTCAACTAACAAAACAGATACAATTTCAATAATGTAGGTTAGTGTAGGTTATCTGGCTTGAATTCAATTTAAAAAAATGGCTATGATATGGCTGAGAACAAAAAATATATTGAGCGTTAATGTGGTTGGGATATAACGTTGTGGACAGCTCCGACCCAAGTCAAGCCCTGTACGTCTATATTAATAATGTGCCATTTGGCAGATGCATTTTATCCAAAGCAACTTACAGAGTGCATAAATTTGGCATATAGGTGATGCAGGGAATATATGACAGACTGCTTAAGTAATGACATGGGCATAAACACAGCGATGAGACGTTGGCTGACTGGTTTGACGGCTGGGTGAGATGTAGTGTGTACTCCTCCTACGTGTCGCTGGTACAAACTCTACAACTCCATTACTCCCTCAGGATCCGGCTGTGCTTTTATTAGCGACCTGAAAGTGGCATCCACCTCTGACCCTTGACCTTTGTAAGAGGCTTGTTGATGGGCTGTGTGTGTGTGTGTGAGAGAGCGAGCGAGCGAGAGTGCACTTGTGTGTGTGGGGTGTGAGGATATTCTGCAATTCCCCGGATTTTTCTCCCTGTCAGATAACGGCGAGAGGTCAGATACGGACACTAACACACGCAGAGGGAGTAAAATACACATCTCCAAAAATCGACTTACATTTTTTTTATTACACCTCTTTTCCAGAAAAACAAGATTTATTTTAGGAGACATTTCTGGTCTTCACATGGGATAGGACACAGCCAGGAAATAGAGACTAGAGGGGGGGATGGTTTATACGTGAACATCCCTGACTGGATAACTTGTGGAAACAATGCACGGAAGCAATAAAAGAGGGTCTATAAAACCTTTGGGGAAGATAAAGGTAAAGGAAAGTCTTCTGGACTCTGAAGACCTAAATCATCTGACTTTTAAGACTCTATTTTGAACTGAGATGGGACTATTTTATCTTTATGTGCTTTATGTAGTTAAACCATTTAAAGGGCGTAATGAATTCAGTCGAAAACTAGGTGGTCTGGCCCCTTCGACCGTTCAGACATTGCTCAATACTGAGTGAAAAGACCAGACGTGGTCGTCACCTGGCGCCCCTGACAAAAAGGAAAATGTTAGTGGCCATATTTCTGCTGTTGACAGACAGGTGATCTCCCCTGGACCCGTCGGGAGAGGCAGATGTGCTGCCGCCGCCAGAGGGCAGGGTCGAGTGGAGAGCCAGGTCTGGCACTGATTAGGGAGACAGGACTACCCCCCCCCCCCCTCTTTCTCTCCATTAGTGCTCCCATTCCTCTTGCACTTTGTTTACCGTTGGTGATTGCAGTCCTGGCAGATCTCCCTCTTATATCCACCTGTGTGGGGGAGTGTGGGAGTACAAAGACAGCTGGGAGAAAGCAAAGCATTTAACCTTAATCTAACAGAGGCTTTATTTACTGGACTTGTACTTGTATTGTGTGCTTGTTGGACCACATACCTGTCTTAACCATGTAGATTAGCCCATATGGCGAAGGAGGGACGGGATGGTTGTGATAAACTGTTATGTAGGAGACGCCAGATTCAAAGACCTAATGGAAAATGGAAAACAAAATCTCTCTCTCTCTCTGTCTCTCTGTCTCTCTGTCTCTCTGTCTCTCTCTCTCTCTCTCTCTCTCTCTCGCTCTCTCTCTCTCTCTTTCTCTTTCTTTCTCTCTCAGTGGATGCTTCTGAGTGTAGAACGGCTCATAATAATGTCTGGAATGGAGTAAATGGAATGGTATCAAACACATGGTTTTCATGGTATCAAACACATGGTTTTCATGGTATCAAACACATGGTTTTCATGGTATCAAACACATGGTTTTCATGGTATCAAACACATGGTTTTCATGGTATCAAACACATGGTTTTCATGGTATCAAACACATGGTTTTCATGGTATCAAACACATGGTTTTCATGGTATCAAACACATGGTTTTAATGGTATCAAACACATGGTTTTCATGGTATCAAACACATGGTTTTCATGGTATCAAACACATGGTTTCATGGTATCAAACACATGGTTTTCATGGTATCAAACACATGGGTTTCATGGTATCAAACACATGGGTTTCATGGTATCAAACACATGGTTTTCATGGTATCAAACACATGGTTTTAATGGTATCAAACACATGGGTTTCATGGTATCAAACACATGGGTTTCATGGTATCAAACACATGGGTTTCATGGTATCAAACACATGGGTTTCATGGTATCAAACACATGGTTTTCATGGTATCAAACACATGGTTTTCATGGTATCAAACACATGGTTTTCATGGTATCAAACACATGGTTTTCATGGTATCAAACACATGGTTTCATGGTATCAAACACATGGTTTCATGGTATCAAACACATGGTTTTCATGGTATCAAACACATGGTTTCATGGTATCAAACACATGGTTTTAATGGTATCAAACACATGGTTTTCATGGTATCAAACACATGGTTTTCATGGTATCAAACACATGGTTTTAATGGTATCAAACACATGGTTTTCATGGTATCAAACACATGGTTTCATGGTATCAAACACATGGTTTTAATGGTATCAAACACATGGTTTCATAGTATCAAACACATGGTTTTCATGGTATCAAACACATGGGTTTCATGGTATCAAACACATGGTTTTAATGGTATCAAACACATGGGTTTCATGGTATCAAACACATGGTTTTAATGGTATCAAACACATGGTTTTCATGGTATCAAACACATGGTTTTCATGGTATCAAACACATGGTTTTCATGGTATCAAACACATGGTTTTCATGGTATCAAACACATGGTTTCATGGTATCAAACACATGGTTTTAATGGTATCAAACACATGGTTTCATGGTATCAAACACATGGTTTTCATGGTATCAAACACATGGGTTTCATGGTATCAAACACATGGTTTTAATGGTATCAAACACATGGTTTCATAGTATCAAACACATGGTTTTCATGGTATCAAACACATGGGTTTCATGGTATCAAACACATGGTTTTAATGGTATCAAACACATGGTTTCATAGTATCAAACACATGGGTTTCATGGTATCAAACACATGGTTTCATGGTATCAAACACATGGTTTTAATGGTATCAAACACATGGTTTCATGGTATCAAACACATGGTTTTCATTGTATCAAACACATGGTTTTCATGGTATCAAACACATGGTTTTCATGGTATCAAACACATGGTTTCATGGTATCAAACACATGGTTTCATGGTATCAAACACATGGTTTTCCATCCATTCTACTCCATTTCAGCCATTATTATGAACCGTCATCCCCTCAGCCGCCTCTACTGCTCTACTGTATAACTTTCCATTGAGCAAAGATAAATCAAACATGTGAAGACATGGTACTACCTGAAACAGACCATTTTGTGCGCCCGTAAAACGTAATATTTTCTTCTTTCAGGCTGCACTTCGAACATAATCCACACAGGCTTGTTTTCAAACCATACGTTATATACAGTGACTTCGGAAAGTATTCAGACGACTTGACTTTTTTCCACATTTTGTTACGTTACAGCCTTATTCTAAAATGGATAAAATAAAATAAAATCCTCAGCAATCTACACACATTACCCCATAATGACAAAACATTTTTTTTTAAATGTTGTCACATTAAAACAATTATAATCAATTAAATACCTTATTTACATAAATATTCAGACCCTTTGCTATGAGACTCAAAATTGAGCTCAGTTGCATCCTGTTTCCATTGATCCTCCTTGAGATGTTTCTACAACTTGATTGAAGTCCACCTGTGGTAAATTCAATAGATTGGACATGATTTGGAAAGGCACACACCTGTCTATATAAGGTCCCACAGTTGACAGTGCATGTCAGAGCAAAAATCAAGCCATAAGGTCAAAGGAATTGTTCGTAGAGCTCTGAGAAAGGATTGTGTCGAGGCACAGATCTGGGGAAGTGTACCAAAAATGTTCTGCAGCATTGAAGGTCCCTAAGAACACAGTGGCCTTCATCATTCTTAAATGGAAGAATTTTGGAACCACCAAACCTCTTCCTAGAGCTGACCGCCCGGCAAAACTGAGCAATCAGGGGAGAAGGGCCTTGGTCAGGGAGGTGACCAAGAACTCGATGGTCACTCTTACAGAGCTCTGGAGTTCCTCTGTGGAGATGAGGGAACCTTCCAGAAGGACAACCATCTCTGCAGCACTCCACCAATCAGGACTTTATGGTGTCCAGATGGAAGCCCCTCCTCAGGAAAAAGGCACATGACAGCCCGCTGGAGTCTGTCAAAAGGCACCTAAAGACTCTCAGACCATGAGAAACAATATTCTCTGGTCTGATGAAACCAAGATTAAACTCTTTGGCTTGAAACCAAGCGTCACGTCTGGAGGAAACCTGACACCATTCCTGGCACCAAACCTGGCACCATTCCTGGCACCAAACCTGGCACCATTCCTGGCACCAAACCTGACACCATTCCTGGCACCAAACCTGGCACCATTCCTGGCACCAAACCTGACACCATTCCTGGCACCAAACCTGACACCATTCCTGGCACCATGCCTGGCACCATAGGCATCCTGGTGCTCGTGAATATCCTTTCTTTTTGTGACTTCAGACCAATGCCTATTCTCTCTTAAAAAATAGCTTTTTGTTTTTAGTTAAATTAGCATTTAGTAAGCTGAGAAATGCAATAAATAGTCACCTTTTCATAATGCATATTGTTGAAAAAGAAATGACATTTAAATCACATTGCGAGATTATAATGAGGTTTACAGCATTTTTTGGGGAGGGACTTTGCACAGTTCTTTTGCATTTCAAAATTTTGTCCACAGTCTGAAATCTTTGGCCAAAGTGACATGAATCCAGACCTTCTGAGCAAACTTTAAAACAGATTAAGTGAATGTTCTTGATCTCAAGTCGATAAAACATTAAATTAAGAGAGGGAAGTAATATCCTAAAACAAATAAATATGTTGACTCAATTGTTGTTCTGTCATTAAAAAAAACCTATACCATTTACAGTGTGGTTTTTATAGACTTCAATATCCTTGCTTGCGTGTGCAGAAAGATTTTGGTCTGCAGCCTAGCTCTAGCTCTGGCCAGCCTAATGAATCCCATTAAATCAATTCCCTTCTCATTAAGTGGCCAAATATTGGAGCAAGTACACAAGCCGCCATTGTGAGGGAATCCAGGACTGGGAGTAATTTTGAGGGAAATACAAACAAGCTGTTACTTTATTATTTTATTCCACCATCCTCTCTAAAAGAAGAAGATGGACTGATTTTGTATTAGACCTCACTTCTAAAAAAGTGTGTGTGTTTTTTTTTGCGTTCGTGCACGAGCATATTTCTGTCTGTCTATCTGTGTGTGTGTGTGTGTGTGTCTGTGCGTATGCTTGTAGTGTGTTTACAGATGGGTCTGGACTCTGACAGGTCTGGAAAGGGAGCAGACTTTACACTGAACAGACCACAAATCATCTGTCTTCACCTCAACGCTCCCAGGAACAACCCAAAGCTAGCCAGTCCCTGCAAAATGAAATAGGGATTAGATTTGAAAGCCATAGAAATTATTCAGGTTCAGCCATTTAGCACAACTATTTCTCACAGTTCTTTTAGCTCTGAGTCAATTGGTTTCAGTGTGGGATTTTTTTGTTGTATTTGTAGTGATTCTGTGGTGTTTGCACTTTTTTTCTAGGCCTTACGTAGGGGGAGTACCTGGGTGGCTAATGTAGGGGGAGTACCTGGTTGGCTAACGTAGGGGGAGTACCTGGGTGGCTAATGTAGGGGGAGTACCTGGGTGGCTAACGTAGGGGGAGTACCTGGGTGGCTAACGTAGGGGGAGTACCTGGGTGGCTAATGTAGGGGGAGTACCTGGGTGGCTAACGTAGGGGGAGTACCTGGGTGGCTAATGTAGGGGGAGTACCTGGGTGGCTAACGTAGGGGGAGTACCTGGGTGGCTAATGCAGGGGGAGTACCTGGGTGGCTAATGCAGGGGGAGTACCTGGGTGGCTAACGTAGGGGGAGTACCTGGGTGGCTAACGCAGGGGGAGTACCTGGGTGGCTAATGTAGGGGGAGTACCTGGTTGGCTAATGTAGGGGGAGTACCTGGGTGGCTAACGTAGGGGTAGTACCTGGTTGGCTAACGTAGGGGGAGTACCTGGGTGGCTAACGTAGGGGGAGTACCTGGTTGGCTAATGTAGGGGGAGTACCTGGGTGGCTAATGTAGGGGGAGTACCTGGGTGGCTAATGTAGGGGGAGTACCTGGTTGGCTAACGTAGGGGGAGTACCTGGTTGGCTAACGTAGGGGTAGTACCTGGGTGGCTAATGCAGGGGGAGTACCTGGGTGGCTAATGTAGGGGGAGTACCTGTGTGGCTAATGTAGGGGGAGTACCTGGGTGGCTAATGTAGGGGGAGTACCTGGGTGGCTAACGTAGGGGGAGTACCTGGGTGGCTAATGTAGGGGGAGTACCTGGGTGGCTAACGTAGGGGGAGTACCTGGGTGGCTAATGTAGGGGGAGTACCTGGGTGGCTAATGTAGGGGGAGTACCTGGGTGGCTAATGTAGGGGGAGTACCTGGGTGGCTAACGTAGGGGGAGTACCTGGTTGGCTAATGTAGGGGGAGTACCTGGGTGGCTAACGTAGGGGTAGTACCTGGGTGGCTAACGCCAAAGACGTCTTGTTGGCATAAACGGAAGGAATGTACTGAAATGACCACTCCCTATTGTCTCTAAATGTACATTTCATATTTATTTCCCCTCGGTCCCTCTCACTCCCTATTGTCTCTAAATGTACATTTCATATTTATTTCCCCTCGGTCCCTCTCACTCCCTATTGTCTCTAAATGTACATTTCATATTTATTTCCCCTCGGTCCCTCTCACTCCCTATTGTCTCTAAATGTACATTTCATATTTATTTCCCCTCGGTCCCTCTCACTCCCTATTGTCTCTAAATGTACATTTCATATTTATTTCCCCTCGGTCCCTCTCACTCCCTATTGTCTCTAAATGTGCATTTCATATTTATTTCCCCTCGGTCCCTCTCACTCCCTATTGTCTCTAAATGTACATTTCATATTTATTTCCCCTCGGTCCCTCTCACTCCCTATTGTCTCTAAATGTACATTTCATATTTATTTCCCCTCGGTCCCTCTCACTTCCTATTGTCTCTAAATGTACATTTCATATTTATTTCCCCTCGGTCCCTCTCACTCCCTATTGTCTCTAAATGTACATTTCATATTTATTTCCCCTCGGTCCCTCTCACTCCCTCTCTCTTTCTTCCTCTCCATCTCTCCGTCTCTCGCCTGTGGAGATGTGCTATGTTTTTTCTGGGGCGACCCAGATGTGACCCATACTCTCTGGCCTGGTGTGAACTGGAAACCTGGCGCATGGGTTCCCTAAGTCCCTCTGGGATAGTGGTTCTACTCAGTGCAGCCATCAGGGTCTCGGGGCTGGCAACTGCTTCAACACAGCATAAATCGCATAGTGTTGGCGGTGAGGACAGGCCACGGATGTAGAAAGCCTGGGCTGAGGAATGTGTGTGTGACTGTGTGTGTGTGTGTGTGTGTGTGACTGCGTGTGTTTGTGACTGCGTGTGTGTGAGACTGTGTGTGTGTGTGTGTGTGTGTGTGTGTGTGATTGCATGTGTGTGTGTGACTGCATGTGTGTGTGACTGCGTGTGTGTGTGTATGTGACTGTGTGTGTGTGTGTGTGACTGCGTGCTTGTGTGTGTCAGTTTGACTACATGCGTGTGTGATTGTATGCGTGACTGTGTGTGAGGAAGGGGGAACACTCACTGTCTGACTTGTTATCCTCTCAGCCTTCTCTCTCTCCTCAGCCCCTGAAATCCTCCACCTTCCCTTCCCATCGATCCCAAATGGCACCCGTGGGAGACTACAGCCGAGTCAGGGAGAATTCGTTTCTCACAGGTGGACTGTCTTAAGCATTGGCTCGTTGTCAACCGTGGCAGATGGCTCCAAATCCTAAATGTATAAAGATGAGCTCAGCTCTTCCTCATCTTCCTCTCTTCTTAGGGGGCGAAGCTATGGCTTTCCCTTAAAATACCTCATTACATTTATTTAACCCCTTAAAGATTTAGCTTATAGCCTTCTGATAGCTTTACAAATGAACAATGTCGCTAAGATATTTTGTGTCCATTCTGTGTTTTTGTGACATTTGATGGGCGTGGCTTACAACGAGCATGCAACAGGCCAATGATGTGTTGACTTCGGTCTGAAAGACGTTAAGGACAACAGGCCTATGATGTGTTGACGTCGGTCTTAACGACGTTAAGGACAACAGGCCTATGATGTGTTGACGTCGGTCTGAAAGACGTTAAGGACAACAGGCCTATGATGTGTTGACGTCTGTCTGAAAGACGTTAAGGACAACAGGCCTATGATGTGTTGACGTCTGTCTGAAAGACGTTAAGGACAACAGGCCTATGATGTGTTGACGTCTGTCTGAAAGACGTTAAGGACAACAGGCCTATGATGTGTTGACGTCGGTCTGAAAGACGTTAAGGACAACAGGCCTATGATGTGTTGACGTCTGTCTGAAAGACGTTAAGGACAACAGGCCTATGATGTGTTGACGTCTGTCTGAAAGACGTTAAGGACAACAGGCCTATGATGTGTTGACGTCGGTCTGAAAGACGTTAAGGACAACAGGCCTATGATGTGTTGACGTCTGTCTGAAAGACGTTAAGGACAACAGGCCTATGATGTGTTGACGTCTGTCTGAAAGACGTTAAGGACAACAGGCCTATGATGTGTTGACGTCTGTCTGAAAGACGTTAAGGACAACAGGCCTATGATGTGTTGACGTCTGTCTGAAAGACGTTAAGGACAACAGGCCTATGATGTGTTGACGTCGGTCTGAAAGACGTTAAGGACAACAGGCCTATGATGTGTTGACGTCTGTCTGAAAGACGTTAAGGACAACAGGCCTATGATGTGTTGACGTCGGTCTGAAAGACGTTAAGGACAACAGGCCTATGATGTGTTGACTTCGGTCTGAAAGACGTTAAGGACAACAGGCCTATGATGTGTTGACGTCTGTCTGAAAGATGTTAAGGACAACAGGCCTATGATGTGTTGACGTCTGTCTGAAAGACGTTAAGGACAACAGACCTATGATGTGTTGACGTCTGTCTGAAAGACGTTAAGGACAACAGGCCTATGATGTGTTGACGTCTGTCTGAAAGACGTTAAGGACAACAGGCCTATGATGTGTTGACTTCGGTCTGAAAGACGTTAAGGACAACAGGCCTATGATGTGTTGACTTCGGTCTGAAAGACGTTAAGGACAACAGGCCTATGATGTGTTGACGTCGGTCTTAACGACGTTAAGGACAACAGGCCTATGATGTGTTGACGTCGGTCTGAAAGACGTTAAGGACAACAGGCCTATGATGTGTTGACGTCTGTCTGAAAGACGTTAAGGACAACAGGCCTATGATGTGTTGACGTCTGTCTGAAAGACGTTAAGGACAACAGGCCTATGATGTGTTGACGTCTGTCTGAAAGACGTTAAGGACAACAGGCCTATGATGTGTTGACGTCTGTCTGAAAGACGTTAAGGACAACAGGCCTATGATGTGTTGACGTCGGTCTGAAAGACGTTAAGGACAACAGGCCTATGATGTGTTGACGTCGGTCTGAAAGACGTTAAGGACAACAGGCCTATGATGTGTTGACTTCGGTCTGAAAGACGTTAAGGACAACAGGCCTATGATGTGTTGACGTCTGTCTGAAAGACGTTAAGGACAACAGGCCTATGATGTGTTGACGTCTGTCTGAAAGACGTTAAGGACAACAGACCTATGATGTGTTGACGTCTGTCTGAAAGACGTTAAGGACAACAGGCCTATGATGTGTTGACGTCTGTCTGAAAGACGTTAAGGACAACAGGCCTATGATGTGTTGACTTCGGTCTGAAAGACGTTAACCTTTCACGAGTATCAACCCCGTATCCGGGATCACCCCCCACCCCCCCCACACTGATTAGCATCGCTAGCATAGCTTCACAAGTAAATAGTAGCATCTAAATATCATTAAATCACAAGTCCAAGACACCAGATGAAAGATACAGATCTTGTGAATAAACCCATCATTTCTGTTTTTTAAAATGTTTTACAGGGAAGACACAATATGTAAATCTATTAGCTAACCACGTTAGCAAAATACACCATCTTTCTTTGTCCACCATTTTCTCTCTCCACCACTAGCTATCACCAATTCGGCTAAACTAAGATATTGATAGCAACAAACCAAGAAAAAAACTCATCAGATGACAGTCTGATAACATATTTATGGTATAGGATAGGTGTTGTTAGAAAAAAGTGCATATTTCAGGTAGAAATCACAGTTTACAATTGCACCGACCATCACAAATCGACTAGAATTACTAGATAGAGCAACGTGTATGACCAATTTACTCATCATAAAACATTTCATAAAAATAGACAAAGCATAGCAATGGAAAGACACAGTTCTTGTGATTTCAGACCATATTTCAGATTTTCTAAGCGTTTTTCAGCGAAAACACAATAAATCGATAAGTTAGCATACCACATGTGCAAACGTTAGTAGAGCATGAATTCAAGGCAAAGGGAGCTATAACGTTATCATCGCCAAAATATATTAATTTTTTCACTAACCTTCTCAGAATTCTTCCGATGACACTCCTGTAACATCATTTTACAACATACATATACAGTTTGTTCGAAAAGGTGCATATTTAGCCATACAAAACCGTGGTTATACAATGGAAATAGTCACAACTCAAGCATCAAAATGAGGGACGTCAGCTTTCAGAGTGATCTAGTTTAATCGAAAGCTAATCATATACTTGACTAAAAAATACAGAGTTGACAGGAATCGAAAGACAAATTAGTTCTTAATGCAACCGCTGACTTACATTTTTAAAATTATCCTTACTTTTCAATACAGGGTTCGCCAAGTGAAGCTATACCAAACAAAATGGCGAAATATGCGTTTAAAATATTTCGACAGAACAACGATTTATCATATTAAATATTGCTTACTTTGAGCTGTTCTTCCATCAGATTCTTGGGCAATGTATTCTTTCTTGGGTTTAATCTTCTTTTGGTCGAAAGATGTCCTTTGTCCGTCTAAATGCCCGCTAACGTTCGACCGGGACCCCGAAATGTGCCCGGTGCTTCACATAGAAATGCATCAAAATCGCACTAAACGGATATAAATTGCTATAAAACGGTTTAAATTAACTACCTTATGATGTTTCTAAGTCCTATATCGAATTAAATTACAGACGGATACATTTCAAGTTGATAACCGAGCCTGTGAAAATGGCATCCGGAGGTCCCTTCCTGCGTAAGGGCGAGCGTCGAAAGGGGGGCTACTCTCACTCCTTGGTCTTTTATAACCTCTGAGAGCTACGGAGAAGGCCCATTCCACTTCTCATTGGTTACTGACATCCAGGGGAAGGCGGGTGCAGTTCGTGTCGTTCCATAGGATAGACAGAGACCTTAAAAACTGATCTGAAACCAGAGCTTCGCTCTCAGACCTTTCACTGTCTGTCATGGATTTCGCTGTAGAAAGAGTTCTGGGTCACCCACAGACATCATTCCAACTTTGTATGAAACTAGAAAGTGTTTTCTATCCAATAGAATTAATAATATGCATATTGTACGAGCAAGAATTGAGTACTAGGCAGTTTAATTTGGAGACGACAAAATGCTAATTCGGAACAGCACCCCCTGTAGTCGCAAGAAGTTTTAAGGACAACAGGCCTATGATGTGTTGACTTCGGTCTGAAAGACGTTAAGGACAACAGGCCTATGATGTGTTGATGTCTGTCTGAAAGACGTTAAGGACAACAGGCCTATGATGTGTTGACGTCTGTCTGAAAGACGTTAAGGACAACACGCCTATGATGTGTTGACGTCTGTCTGAAAGACGTTAAGGACAACAGGCCTATGATGTGTTGACGTCTGTCTGAAAGACGTTAAGGACAACACGCCTATGATGTGTTGACGTCGGTCTGAAAGACGTTAAGGACAACAGGCCTATGATGTGTTGATGTCTGTCTGAAAGACGTTAAGGACAACAGGCCTATGATGTGTTGACGTCTGTCTGAAAGACGTTAAGGACAACAGGCCTATGATGTGTTGACGTCTGTCTGAAAGACGTTAAGGACAACAGGCCTATGATGTGTTGACGTCTGTCTGAAAGACGTTAAGGACAACAGGCCTATGATGTGTTGACGTCGGTCTTAACGACGTTAAGGACAACAGGCCTATGATGTGTTGACGTCTGTCTGAAAGACGTTAAGGACAACAGGCCTATGATGTGTTGACGTCTGTCTGAAAGACGTTAAGGACAACAGGCCTATGATGTGTTGACGTCTGTCTGAAAGACGTTAAGGACAACAGGCCTATGATGTGTTGACGTCTGTCTGAAAGACGTTAAGGACAACAGGCCTATGATGTGTTGACGTCTGTCTGAAAGACGTTAAGGACAACAGGCCTATGATGTGTTGACGTCTGTCTGAAAGACGTTAAGGACAACAGGCCTATGATGTGTTGACGTCTGTCTGAAAGACGTTAAGGACAACAGGCCTATGATGTGTTGACGTCTGTCTGAAAGACGTTAAGGACAACAGGCCTATGATGTGTTGACGTCTGTCTGAAAGACGTTAAGGACAACAGGCCTATGATGTGTTGACGTCGGTCTGAAAGACGTTAAGGACAACAGGCCTATGATGTGTTGACGTCTGTCTGAAAGACGTTAAGGACAACAGGCCTATGATGTGTTGACGTCTGTCTGAAAGACGTTAAGGACAACAGGCCTATGATGTGTTGACGTCTGTCTGAAAGACGTTAAGGACAACAGGCCTATGATGTGTTGACGTCTGTCTGAAAGACGTTAAGGACAACAGGCCTATGATGTGTTGACTTCGGTCTGAAAGACGTTAAGGACAACAGGCCTATGATGTGTTGACTTCGGTCTGAAAGACGTTAAGGACAACAGGCCTATGATGTGTTGACGTCTGTCTGAAAGACGTTAAGAACAACAGGCCTATGATGTGTTGACGTCGGTCTGAAAGACGTTAACCTCTAACGAGCCTCAACCCCGGATCCAGGATCACCCCCCACCCCCCCCCACACTGATTAGCATCGCTAGCATAGCGTCACAATTAAATAGTAGCATCTAAATATCATTAAATCACAAGTCCAAGACACCTAATGAAAGATACAGATCTTGTGAATAAAGCCACCATTTCAGATTTTTAAAATGTTTTACAGGGAAGACACAATATGTAAATCTATTAGCTAAACACGTTAGCAAAAGACACTATTTTTCTTTGTCCACCATTTTTTCTCAACACCAGTAGCTATCACCAATTCGGCTAAACTAAGATATTGATAGCCACTAACCAAGAAAAAACCTCATCAGATGACAGTCTGATAACATATTTATGGTATAGGATAGGTTTTGTTAGAAAAATGTGCATATTTCAGGTATAAATCATAGTTTGCCATTGCAGCCACCATCACAAATCTCACCAAAGCGACTAGAATTACTACAGAGAGCAACTTGTATTACCAATTTACTCATCATAAAACATTTCTTAAAAATACACAGCACATAGCAATGGAAAGACACAGATCTTGTGAATTCAGACAACATTTCAGATTTTCTAAGTGTTTTACGGCGAAAACACAATAAATCGTTATATTAGCATACCACATATGCAAACGTTACCCGAGCACTGATTCTAGCCAAAGAGAGCGATATCGTATCATCGCCAAAATATATTAATTTTTTCACTAACCTTCTCAGAATTCTTCAGATGACACTCCTGTAACATCATATTACAACATACATATAGAGTTTGTTCGAAAATGTGCATATTTAGCCATAAAAAACCGTGGTTATACAATGAAAATAGTAGCAAAACAAGCCTGGAAATGTCGGTCGCCATCTTTGAGTGATCTAGTTTAATCAATAGCTAATCATATACTTGACTAAAAAATACAGGGTTGACAGGAATCGAAAGACAAATTAGTTCTTAATGCAATCGCTGATTTACATTTTTTAAATTATCCTTACTTTTCAATACAGGTTGCGCCAAGCGAAGCTATACAAAACAAAATGGCGGCGTAAGCGTTTAACATTTTTCGACAGAAACACGATTTATCATCATAAATTGTTCTTACTGTGAGCTGTTCTTCCATCAGAATCTTGGGCAAAGAATCCTTTCTTGGGTCTAATCTTCTTTTGGTCGAAAGATGTCCACTTGTCCGTCGAAATGCCCACTAACGTACGACCGGGACCCCGAAACGTGCCCAGCGCTTCAAAGTGCACAACAAAGCAATGCCTCAAAATCGCACTAAAAGGATATAAATTGCTATACAACGGTTCAAATTAACTACCTTATGATGCTGTTAACACCTATAACGGGTAAAAACATGACCGGAGAAATATTACTGGCTAAACTAACGCTTGGAAGGAGGCGAGTCCGATGTCCTTCGCGCGCAAGGCGCAGGCAGCAAAGGGAAGCTACTTCCGGTATTTGCTGTTTTATACAGCCCCTGATTGCGCAATCGACTCCATTCAAAGCGGCATCACGCACTGACATCCAGGGGAAGACGTAAGAAGTGTCTGTTTCTCCATAGCATTTACACGGACCTTTAAACTGACTCCAGATCAGTGGCCAAAATGTTTGAAATCTGACTCCCTATCATGAAAAGTGCTGTAGATTGAGTTCTGTTTCACTCAGAGACAAAATTCCAACGGCTATAGAAACCAGAGAGTGTTTTCTATCCAATAATAATAATAATATGCATATTGTACGAGCAAGAATTGAGTAGGAAGCCGTTTAATCTGTAGTGCAAATTATGCTAATGCGAAACAGCACCCCCTATATTCGGGGACAACAGGCCTATGATGTGTTGACGTCGGTCTGAAAGACGTTAAGACGTTAAGGACAACAGGCCTATGATGTGTTGACGTCTGTCTGAAAGACGTTAAGGACAACAGGCCTATGATGTGTTGACGTCTGTCTGAAAGACGTTAAGGACAACAGGCCTATGATGTGTTGACGTCTGTCTGAAAGACGTTAAGGACAACACGCCTATGATGTGTTGACGTCTGTCTGAAAGACGTTAAGGACAACAGGCCTATGATGTGTTGACGTCTGTCTGAAAGACGTTAAGGACAACAGGCCTATGATGTGTTGACGTCTGTCTGAAAGACGTTAAGGACAACAGGCCTATGATGTGTTGACGTCTGTCTGAAAGACGTTAAGGACAACACGCCTATGATGTGTTGACGTCTGTCTGAAAGACGTTAAGGACAACAGGCCTATGATGTGTTGACGTCTGTCTGAAAGACGTTAAGGACAACAGGCCTATGATGTGTTGACGTCTGTCTGAAAGACGTTAAGGACAACAGGCCTATGATGTGTTGACGTCTGTCTGAAAGACGTTAAGGACAACAGGCCTATGATGTGTTGACGTCTGTCTGAAAGAAGTTAAGGACAACAGGCCTATGATGTGTTGACGTCGGTCTGAAAGACGTTAAGGACAACAGGCCTATGATGTGTTGACGTCTGTCTGAAAGACGTTAAGGACAACAGGCCTATGATGTGTTGACGTCTGTCTGAAAGAAGTTAAGGACAACAGGCCTATGATGTGTTGACGTCTGTCTGAAAGACGTTAAGGACAACAGGCCTATGATGTGTTGACGTCTGTCTGAAAGAAGTTAAGGACAACAGGCCTATGATGTGTTGACGTCGGTCTGAAAGACGTTAAGGACAACAGGCCTATGATGTGTTGACGTCTGTCTGAAAGACGTTAAGGACAACAGGCCTATGATGTGTTGACGTCTGTCTGAAAGACGTTAAGGACAACAGGCCTATGATGTGTTGACGTCTGTCTGAAAGACGTTAAGGACAACAGGCCTATGATGTGTTGACGTCTGTCTGAAAGACGTTAAGGACAACAGGCCTATGATGTGTTGACGTCGGTCTGAAAGACGTTAAGGACAACACGCCTATGATGTGTTGACGTCTGTCTGAAAGACGTTAAGGACAACAGGCCTATGATGTGTTGACGTCTGTCTGAAAGACGTTAAGGACAACAGGCCTATGATGTGTTGACGTCTGTCTGAAAGACGTTAAGGACAACAGGCCTATGATGTGTTGACGTCTGTCTGAAAGACGTTAAGGACAACAGGCCTATGATGTGTTGACGTCTGTCTGAAAGACGTTAAGGACAACAGGCCTATGATGTGTTGACGTCTGTCTGAAAGACGTTAAGGACAACAGGCCTATGATGTGTTGACGTCTGTCTGAAAGACGTTAAGGACAACAGGCCTATGATGTGTTGACGTCTGTCTGAAAGACGTTAAGGACAACAGGCCTATGATGTGTTGACGTCTGTCTGAAAGACGTTAAGGACAACAGGCCTATGATGTGTTGACGTCTGTCTGAAAGAAGTTAAGGATCCGCCAAGTTATCAGGATCACAAAGGTTCCGTGAGTAATGGGACAACAAAGAGCATCACTGTTCTCTTTACCAACAACTCAATTGTCTTTCTACCCCGCCTTGTGTCGCACTATCCCCTCAAACATTTATGATAATCCCTGTAGCTCTCCCTACAATACCCTCAGACTATCTCTCTCTCTCTCTCTCCATCCATCCATCTCTCTTTCTTTTTTCTACCATTCACTCTCTCCCTCACACAATAGGTCCCCTTAGCTCTGGCCTCGTTTGATGTGTTCCTGAAAGGAGGAGCCCCCTCACTCACCTTCTGTCTCTCTTTTTCTTCCCCCGTCCACCCACCCTCTTTAAAAAAAAAAAAATTCTCCTCCTCGTCTCACTCGCCACTTCCTCTCTAAGCTGTGCCCCTGGTGCCCTTTTGGTCCAATGACATAGTCCTCCCTCTGCTCCGTCGCCACCTCCTACTCAGCCAGTCACACACACACACACACACACACACACACACACACACATACACACACACACACACACACACACACACACACACACACACACACACACACACACACACACACACACACACACACACACACACACACACACACACACACACACACACACACACACACACACACACACACACACACACACACACAGAGAATTGGCACTAATAGCATCACAGATATTAATTACAGTAAAGGCACTAATAGCATCACTTATATTAATTACAGTAAAGGCACTAATAGCATCACAGATATTAATTCACCTGACGTTTTATCTGCTCCTGGAGTCCATCGATAAACGTGTGTGTTTTTTAGCACCTGCCAGTTCCCAATCTGTCTATACCCACCTGTCTTCCCCACTGTCTGCCTCTCTCCATCAATCTGTCTGTCACTACCTCACTGTCTATACCCTCCTGTCTTCCCCACTGTCTGCCTCTCTCCATCAATCTGTCTGTCACTACCTCACTGTCTATACCCTCCTGTCTGCCTCTCTCCATCAATCTGTCTGTCACTACCTCACTGTCTATACCCTCCTGTCTGCCTCTCTCCATCAATCTGTCTGTCACTACATCACTGTCTATACCCACCTGTCTTCCCCACTGTCTGCCTCTCTCCATCAATCTGTCTGTCATTACCTCACTGTAATCCTCAATCTGTCTGTCACTCCCCCACTGTCTAACTCAATCTGTCTGTCACTCCCCCACTGTAATCCTCAATCTGTCTGTCACTCCCCCAGTCTACATGCACCTCTCTCCATCAATCTGTCTGTCACTCCCCCAGTCTATATGCACCTCTCTCCATCAATCTGTCTGTCACTCCCCCAGTCTACATGCACCTCTCTCCATCAATCTGTCTGTCACTCCCCCAGTCTATATGCACCTCTCTCCATCAATCTGTCTGTCACTCCCCCAGTCTATATGCACCTCTCTCCATCAATCTGTCTGTCACTCCCCCAGTCTATATGCACCTCTCTCCATCAATCTGTCTGTCACTCCCCCAGTCTATATGCACCTCTCTCCATCAATCTGTCTGTCACTCCCCCAGTCTATATGCACCTCTGTCCATCAATCTGTCTGTCACTCCCCCAGTCTATATGCACCTCTCTCCATCAATCTGTCTGTCACTCCCCCAGTCTACATGCACCTCTCTCCATCAATCTGTCTGTCACTCCCCCAGTCTATATGCACCTCTGTCCATCAAATGCACACCACATGGTGGTTCTCCCTCTGTTTAATGCACCGTCCAAGATCATTCCCCTGTAATAGCCAGCTAGCCGGTCGCAGTGATAAATCTTGACAATTGTAATCTGTTACGTGCTTTTGGCTCCAACCACAGTCTGTCTCATCACAGTCTGTCTCATCACAGTCTGTCTCACCACAGTCTGTCTCACCACAGTCTGTCTCACCACAGTCTGTCTCATCACAGTCTGTCTCACCACAGTCTGTCTCACCACAGTCTGTCTCACCACAATCTGTTTCATCACAGTCTGTTTCATCACAGTCTGTCTCCCCACAGTCTGTCTCACCACAGTCTGTCTCACCACAGTCTGTCTCACCACAGTGTCTCACCACAGTCTGTCTCATCACAGTCTGTCTCACCACAGTCTGTCTCACCACAGTCTCTCCCCACAGTCTGTCTCACCACAGTCTGTCTCACCACAGTCTGTCTCACCACAGTCTGTCTCACCACAGTCTGTCTCATCACAGTCTGTCTCATCACAGTCTGTCTCACCACAGTCTGTCTCACCACAGTCTGTCTCACCACAGTCTGTCTCATCACAGTCTGTCTCACCACAGTCTGTCTCACCACAGTGTCTCACCACAGTCTGTCTCACCAAAATCTGTTTCATCACAGTCTGTTTCATCACAGTCTGTCTCCCCACAGTCTGTCTCCCCACAGTCTGTCTCACCACAGTCTGTCTCACCACAGTCTGTCTCACCACAGTGTCTCACCACAGTCTGTTTCATCACAGTTTGTCTCATCACAGTCTGTCTCACCACAGTCTGTCTCATCACAGTCTGTCTCATCACAGTCTGTCTCATCACAGTCTGTCTCACCACAGTCTGTCTCACCACAGTCTGTCTCATCACAGTCTGTCTCACCACAGTCTGTCTCACCACAGTCTGTCTCACCACAGTCTGTCTCATCACAGTCTGTCTCACCACAGTCTGTCTCATCACAGTCTGTCTCACCACAGTGTGTCTCACCACAGTCTGTCTCACCAAAATCTGTTTCATCACAGTCTGTTTCATCACAGTCTGTCTCCCCACAGTCTGTCTCATCAAAGTCTGTCTCATCAACATCTGTCTCATCACAGTCTGTCTCATCACAGTCTGTCTCACCACAGTCTCTCCCCACATCTGTCTCATCACAGTCTGTCTCATCACAGTCTGTCTCACCACAGTCTGTCTCACCATAGTGTCTCACCATAGTGTCTCACCACAGTCTGTCTCACCATAGTGTCTCACCATAGTGTCTCACCACAGTCAATACCATACACACAATACCATTTTTTTAGAGGGCAAAATACAATTCACTGACGACGCAATTCACAGTCTCAAAACACTTGACCCTGGTTATTAGTGCAAATACAACAATATGGCCGCTGTTGTTGAATTTGGCTGATGGTGTGCTAAAGTAAACTGAAAAGGTTTATGGGTTGAGGTCCTTCACTTTGGAAGTCAGCTGTCTGTGGTCATCATGATAGGAAAACTCATCTTGGAAAATGTCTCTCCAGATTGAATGGAGCTGTGTAGCTATATAACAGTAAATCATTTTACACAAGGCGGTGGTCTATTTTTTTGTTACCTCAGTAAAACAACTCGCCTGGTTCCTGGCTCTCTATACACGATTGGAATCAAAGTCCATTTTCTAAATGGTTCATTTAGTTTTGGATGACTGCGCTCTTGCAGCCTTCTCGTTTCAAACAGATTGCATTGAATATCGCCTTACCCATAATGCAAAGAGTATGTGCTGACGCCTTTCCATTGTTTTGACTGAAACTAGGAGAAACAAGAACACGCACGCACGCACGCACGCACACACGCACGCACGCACACACGCACACACACACACACACACACACACACACACACACACACACACACACACACACACACACACACACACACACACACACACACACACACACACACACACACACACACACACACACACACACACACACACACACACACACACACACACAGTTATCCAGTGACACTCAAGTACCAATAAGGACCTGAATTCAGTCAGCATCTCTGATCGGTGGAGACAGCTGTTGATCCTAAATGTTTGATATGTAAAGGTGAGCCCTACGAATCAGTGATTCACCTTTTAGCCAGGTACATTTCTATGGTAACTAATGCTTCAGAACTAACCTGGTCCAGGGCAGGCTAACTCAGGGCTAACTCTGTTTATCCTGCATTCAGAACTAACCTGGTCCAGGGCAGGCTAACTCAGGGCTAACTCTGTTTATCCTGCATTCAGAACTAACCTGGTCCAGGGCAGGCTAACTCAGGGCTAACTCTGTTTATCCTGCATTTAGAACTAACCTGCTCCAGGGCAGGCTAACTCAGGGCTAACTCTGTTTATCCTGCATTTAGAACTAACCTGCTCCAGGGCAGGCTAACTCAGGGCTAACTCTGTTTATCCTGCATTCAGAACTAACCTGCTCCAGGGCAGGCTAACTCAGGGCTAACTCTGTTTATCCTGCATTTAGAACTAACCTGCTCCAGGGCAGGCTAACTCAGGGCTAACTCTGTTTATCCTGCATTCAGAACTAACCTGCTCCAGGGCAGGCTAACTCAGGGCTAACTCTGTTTATCCTGCATTCAGAACTAACCTGGTCCAGGGCAGGCTAACTCAGGGCTAACTCTGTTTATCCTGCATTCAGAACTAACCTGCTCCAGGGCAGGCTAACCCAGGGCTAACTCTGTTTATCCTGCATTCAGAACTAACCTGGTCCAGGGCAGGCTAACTCAGGGCTAACTCTGTTTATCCTGCATTCAGAACTAACCTGCTCCAGGGCAGGCTAACTCAGGGCTAACTCTGTTTATCCTGCATTCAGAACTAACCTGGTCCAGGGCAGGCTAACTCAGGGCTAACTCTGTTTATCCTGCATTCAGAGCTAACCTGCTCCAGGATAGGCTAACCCAGGGCTAACTCTGTTTATCCTGCATTCAGAGCTAACCTGGTCCAGGGCAGGCTAACCCAGGGCTAACTCTGTTTATCCTGCATTCAGAACTAACCTGCTCCAGTGCAGGCTAACTCAGGGCTAACTCTGTTTATCCTGAATGAAGTGTCTGAACCACGAGTTGAGAACCAAGGAAATCAGATTCCCTCACTCTCGCAAATCTGGAATGTGAAGCTACCTGAAGCTGGCTGCTTTATAAAAGCCTGATCTGGAATGTGAAGCTAATGGAAGCCAACTAGCTTTATAAAAGCCTGATCTGGAATGTGAAGCTAACTGAAGTTGGCTAACTTTATAAAAGCCTGAGCAGATCTAGCGTTCTTCATAGTATACCCCTCTGGCCCCTCCCCCTCTGTTAAGAGTACGGCACTGTAATCGTTACTCCACACCACTACCTCTGAGGCCCACGCTCTGCCGGCCCAACTACCAGGCTCCATTGGAAACAGTGGGAGTGTGTGTGTTTGTGTCTGTGTGTGAGGCAGATGGGCGAGATTGTCTGAATGTAAACCTGTCACTTGTGAGTGACTATCAGACTATCGCCGTCGTCGTCGCCACCCAACCCCACAGACAGACTGACAGACAGACTGACAGTGTTTAGCACAACAAGCAGCTGTCAACTGTGCAGTCGGAAAACAAACGGTTTAACGAATAAAGTAGGGGGTAAACAAAAAAAGATGGATGGTGTGTTTTGGAGGATGGGATAAAATGGCTGTCTTGTAGGGATTTGATGTCAAGAAGAAATGTTTTGTTTTCTTAGCAGGAGTGGGTCTGGAATGTGTATGATACAGGCCTATGATTATGTACTGTATGCATGATTCATTAAGTATAAGCGTAATAACACAGATACTGCAATGCTGAGAATTGACAACACAAGTATTTTTTAAGCCATCATACTGCAGGTTAACCCCACAAAACCAACACCCTCATTCCAATCCTCACTTAAAAAAACAAAAGTGGCATGACACAACATAACTGGTTATGACAGCCAATCACAAGAGATCATGTAATAACTAATCTGACCCTCACTGTGATGCATGATTCAAACATTTAGTTAAAATGTGCAATGAAATGTAAATCCGCAAAACACTATCTCCCAGTCTGTATTCACCTGCTATGCCAAACTTTATCTCCCAATCTGTAATCACCAGCTATGCCAAACTTTATCTCCCAATCTGTAATCACCAGCTATGCCAAATGTTATCTCCCAATCTGTAATCACCAGCTATGCCAAATGTTATCTCCAAATCTGTAATCACCAGCTATGCCAAACGCTATCTCCCAATCTGTAATCACCAGCTATGCCAAATGTTATCTCCCAATCTGTAATCACCAGCTATGCCAAACTTTATCTCCCAATCTATAATCACCAGCTATGCCAAATGTTATCTCCCAATCTGTAATCACCAGCTATGCCAAATGTTATCTCCCAATCTGTAATCACCAGCTATGCCAAACTTTATCTCCCAATCTGTAATCACCAGCTATGCCAAATGTTATCTCCCAATCTGTATTCACCTGCTATGCCAAACGCTATCTCCCAATCTGTAATCACCAGCTATGCCAAATGTTATCTCCCAATCTGTAATCACCAGCTATGCCAAATGTTATCTCCCAATCTGTATTCACCTGCTATGCCAAACGCTATCTCCCAATCTGTAATCACCAGCTATGCCAAATGTTATCTCCCAATCTGTAATCATTAGCTATGCCAACTGTTATCTCCCAATCTGTATTCACCTGCTATGCCAAACGCTATCTCCCAATCTGTAATCACTAGCTATGCCAAATGTTATCTCCCAATCTGTAATCACCAGCTATGCCCTTCTTTCTTCCACTCTTGTTGTGCCGTTGTCCAGGTGCCTGCCATTACGCCAGTTATACGCCGTCTACTCCTGCCTAAATGTAACCGATTTCCCCCCCTTTGTTCCGTTCCTTGAGCCTAAACTGTTCCGTACTAAAGAACCCAAAAACCAGGACTAGGACTCACAGCATTTCAAAAGGGAGAAATTGTCTGAGTGTTGTATTCCAGCAAAGAGATGAACCGTTGCCCAAACCTTTGAAAGTAGTGTTCATTTGCTGAGTGATTTTTACATTTTAATGCCGCCAACTGAGCGTTTGGCTAAAGGGAGAGCTTAACCGTTTACTTTGCCAATTGTAAAGTCAGTAATCATGAAGTAACTTGGCACATTTGGGCAGTTTCAAACTCACCCATGAGAGTTGGTGTAACAGTAGACCAAATTTGTATCTGGTGTTTGGCCGGGAAGCGTATGGACGACTCAGGACTGCTGTGAACTCTCTTTCCCTTGCTCTCTCTGTAGTCTATCCCTCTCTCTTTCTGTAGTCTCTCTCTCTCTCTTTCTGTAGTCTCTCTCTCTATAGTCTATCCCTCTCTCTAAAGTCTCTCTCTCTCTCTGTAGTCTATCTCTCTCTCTTTCTGTAGTCTATCCCTCTCTCTTTCTATAGTCTATCCCTCTATCTCTGTAGTCTCTCTTTCTCTTTCTCTCTCTCTCTGTAGTCTATCCCTCTCTCTTTCTGTAGTCTACCCCTCTCTCTTTCTGTAGTCTATCCCTCTCTCTTTCTATAGTCTATCCCTCTCTCTCTGTAATCTCTCTCTCTCTGTAGTCTATCCCTCTCTTTCTGTAGTCTCTCTCTCTTTCTGTAGTCTCTCTTTCTCTTTCTCTCTCTCTCTATAGTATATCCCTCTCTCTTTCTGTAGTCTATCCCTCTCTCTTTCTGTAGTCTATCTCTCTCTCTGAAGTCTCTCTCTTTAGTCTCTCTCTGTAGTCTATCTCCTTCTCAACTGTGGGACCTTATATAGACAGGTGTGTGTGTTTCCAAATCAAGACCAATCAATTGAATTTACCACAGGTGGACTACAATCATGATTTCAAGGATGATCAATGGAAACAGGATGCCGGGGGGTCTGAATACTTACATAAATAAGGTATTTCTGTTTTGTATTTGTATACATTTGCAAAAGTAAAAAAAAAAAAGTTTCACTTTGACATTATTGGGTATTGTATGTAGATTGATGAGAACTGTAACGTAACAAAATGTGGAAAAAAGGAAGGGGTCTGAATAATTTCCGAATGCACTGTACACAGGACTTCTGGTTAATGTCTCTATGTGATTTGTCAATAGGTTGCTCCATGGTGGCTATATTCCTGGCATCTCTCACACACACAGCTTGACCCTGAACCTCCACTCTGCGTGATATGTCATTAGCTTGATCCTGACCCTCCACTCTGTGTGATTTGTCATTAGCTTGACCCTGACCGTCCACTCTGGACACAGTTCAGACAAAGAAAAAAGGAGGGAGAGAGGGATAGACTACAGAGAGAGAGAAAGAGACTAGAGAGAGAAAGAGAGAGAGAGAGAGAGAGAGAGAGAGAGAGATTTGCCAAAAGGCACCTAAAGGACTCTCAGACCATGAGAAATCAGATTCTCTGGTCTGATGAAACGTCTGGAGAATACCTGACACCATCCCTACGGTGAAGCATGGTGGTGGCAGCATCATGTTGTGGGGATGTTTTTCAACGGCAGGGACCTGGAGACTAGTCAGGAATGAAGGAAAGATGAACATAGCAAAGTACAGAGAGATCCTTGATGAAAACTTGCTCCAGAGCGCTCAGGACCTCAGACTGGGGCGAAGGGTCACTTTCCAACAGGTCAACGACCCTAAGTGCACTGCCAAGACAACGCAGGAGTGGCTTCAGGACAAGTCTCTGGATGTCCTTGAGTGGCCCAGCTGGAGCCCAGACCGAGCTTGAGAAGATCTGCAGAGAAGAATGCGAGAAACTCCCCAAATACAGGAGTGCCAAGCTTGCAGAGTCATACCCAAGAAGACTCAAGGCTGTCAAAGGTGCTTCAACAAAGTATTGAGTAAAGGGTCTGAATACTTATGTAAATGTAATATTTCAGTTTAAATTTTGTATACATTTGCTAAAATTTCTACAGTCCTGTCTTTTCTTTTGTCATTACGGGGTATTGTGATGCCATTATGGGCTATTGTGATGTCATTATGGGGTATTGTGATGTCATTATGGGGTATTGTGATGTCATTATGGGGTATTGTGATGTCATTATGGGGTATTGTATGTAGATTGATGAGGGGGAAAAAACAGTTCATCCATTTTAGAATAAGGCTGTAATGTAACAAAATGTGGAAAAAGTCAAGGGGTCTGAATACTTTCTGAAGGCACAGTAGATAAATGTTTCCTCTTCAGACTGAAGTTCTCCTCTACTCCCAGAACATTTCTTCATCTTCCTTCTCCTCTCTCTTTTCTGTCTTACCGCTCGCTTTCTCTGAAAATCTCCCTCCCTCCATCTTGATTAACATATTAAAAGTGAGTGTTCTTTAAGTTTCTCCATAAATTTGTTTTGCCAATCAATCCCTCAATTTTGAAATGATCCGATGAGATTGAATTCAAGCTGTATCTGCTCTGTGATATGCAGTTATAAAAGCACACAGGCGCAGACACAGATGCCTCGATTCAGGTTTCAGCCGTAGAGGTAGGAGTGTGTACCGTGGTGGAATTAGAGACGGTCCCTAGGCTGGAATAATTGGACCAATTCATTAAGCCAGAACCGAAGCCAGATTGTGTCAACTTCCTTGATCTGAATTTAACCAACAACAAAAAAAAGAGATCGGAAAAAATTTCCCAGGCTCATTTAATCTTCCAACTGAGATGGAAGGACTCGTGCTGAACCCTCGGGTCCAGAGCTTCGCCTTTATTACCACATTGTTTCAGCACGGCCCAGCATGCACCTTTCAGCAGAGGGATTCATGGGAGTTTCTCCAAACTGTCACCTAGGGCGCTGGTTTTCATGCAGACATATTTCACCCCCCCCCCCCTTCTTTCTACAGCTGACAGACAGACTGAGAGAGGTACATTTAGATTATATCTCAAGTCACTGTATGTTATTCCTGTCTAGGGAGCAGAGAGAGGAGATGGGAGGGGTGGATGTATAGTTGATGCGCTGAGTACCAACACATCATGCTTCATCCCACACAGCTTAGACCATTGATGCTACCAAAGCAAACTGCTTCAGCTCCCATCTTGTTATTTTTTTAATATATTTTTTAAATTAAATGTACGGCCAACATGTAATGTAATACATCTACTACTAGTGGATGGGCCTGCCTAGGACAATAAACTCTAAAGACGACACACTATTCTAAAGAACTCCGACTGTCCAACTGAACGTCACACTTTTACTGCCACGGCGACACATCCTATCTCCATTTTGGTTATGGGTTTAAAGACGACAGAGGGAACTGGGAGTCGCCCACTTGAAATGAAAGAGGTTTGTCCAAAACCAGTTTTTTAAATGCTTTTGTCTTGTGATTGGCAGCAATAAAAAGCATAATTGCGTTAAGAGATCAGAGGATTTCCGCTGTTCTCTTTGAACTTGGCCATCTGATGTAATTTTTTCTTGTGGAAAAAGTACAAGCTCATATGTATACCATAGAACCAGGGCGGATATTGGTGACATTTAAGATCAGGCATGGCCAACTACTCACTCATAAATGCTTTAATGACTTGGCCAGCGCCACTGTATTGACTGAGTATTGGTCCTAAATGGAACACTTTATAGTCCACTACATTTGACTATGGGCCCTGGTCGAAAGTAGTGCACTACATTTGACTATGGGCACTGGTCGAAAGTAGTGCACTACATTTGACTATGGGCACTGGTCGAAAGTAGTGCACTACATTTGACTGTGGGACCTGGTCGAAAGCGATGACATTCGATATAGCATGTACTCTGGGCTGTTGTTTCCTGGCTGGCTATACATTACAGAGCTGTCTACGAAGAGCTCTAAAACTTTGACTTTGTCCTCTTAGTCTTATAATAGAGTGTATAATGCAATATATCCTTTTCACTTTGTCCTTACCAATAGGGGGAGCTGCAGCATTTCTAATGATAGTAAGAGAGTCTCCTGGATGAAATGGGTTTTGCCTACAGCTACTGTAAGGCAGGCGGTCACTGTCCTAAGAAACATTACTAGTTAGTGTATCACCTCAGCCTGGATGCGTTAACTCAGGAGTGTACATCTAATCTCTCATTAACATTGTGTTTTTAAAAGGAAGTGTAAAGATCTAGAATCATTGAGACCTTATGGGTTTTCCAAGGATTTCATTAACACTTCTGTTAATCGATTGGTATTAAAATTAGAATTCATTTTTTAAATAAAAAAAAATTCTCACATCGTCAAAAGTCTCACAGACTGAGACTAGACGACGTTGAATTTCATTTTATAAAATTTAATGAGATGTGTTAAATGCATGTATTACGTCTTGATCATATTAATAGCTATGGACAGTTCAATTCTTAATTTCCAATATATTACATTATAAATTGAAGGGATGGATCGTCAAATCAATAAGTCATGATAAAGTAAAATTATTACTTTTTTTTTTTTACCAGTTCCATGGTGGATGTAATGTTTAATATAATGAATGATCAGACAAGATGATGTGTGCTGATACTGAGCACATAACCTCCATAATGTGAACAGATTGCTAAAAGTAATGCCTATATGCATATTGGAAAAAAGCACTGAATCTGTGTCCCGTCTTACTGACCTGTGTTGTGTCATTGCACCCAAACATTTTTGGGGACTGTTCGCCAAATTTCATGTTTTTGATTTAATTATTCGTCAAATAAATAATCAAAATGTTCAATGTGCGAGTGGATCAGTAGTGGCCACACTGGAATGTTGTAAAGCTGCGATGACAATCTCCCTAGAATGGTTAGTTACTGTGGAAAATACCCTGTTAATTAACAAGATCATGCTACTAGAATGGTTAGTTACTGTGGAAAATACCCTGTTAATTAACAAGATCATGCTACTAGAATGGTTAGTTACTGTGGAAAATACCCTGTTAATTAACAAGATCATGCTACTAGAATGGTTAGTTACTGTGGAAAATACCATGTTAATTAACAAGATCATGCTACTAGAATGGTTAGTTACTGTGGATAACACCATGTTTAACAAGATAATGCTACAAGAATGGTTAGTTACTGTGGATAACACCATGTTTAACAAGATAATGCTACTAGAATGGTTAGTTACTGTGGATAACACCATGTTTAACAAGATAATGCTACGAGAATGGTTAGTTACTGTGGATAACACCATGTTTAACAAGATAATGCTACTAGAATGGTTAGTTACTGTGGATAACACCATGATTAACAAGATAATGCTACTAGAATGGTTAGTTACTGTGAATAACACCATGTTTAACAAGATAATGCTACTAGAATGGTTAGTTACTGTGGATAACACCATAATTAACAAGATAATGCTACTAGAATGGTTAGTTACTGTGAATAACACCATGTTTAACAAGATAATGCTACTAGAATGGTTAGTTACTGTGAATAACACCATGTATAACAAGAAAATGCTACTAGAATGGTTAGTTACTGTGGATAACACCATGATTAACAAGATAATGCTACTAGAATGGTTAGTTACTGTGGATAACACCATGTTTAACAAGATAATGCTACAAGAATGGTTAGTTACTGTGGATAACACCATGTTTAACAAGATAATGCTACTAGAATGGTTAGTTACTGTGGATAACACCATGTTTAACAAGATAATGCTACGAGAATGGTTAGTTACTGTGGATAACACCATGTTTAACAAGATAATGCTACTAGAATGGTTAGTTACTGTGGATAACACCATGATTAACAAGATAATGCTACTAGAATGGTTAGTTACTGTGAATAACACCATGTTTAACAAGATAATGCTACTAGAATGGTTAGTTACTGTGGATAACACCATGATTAACAAGATAATGCTACTAGAATGGTTAGTTACTGTGAATAACACCATGTTTAACAAGATAATGCTACTAGAATGGTTAGTTACTGTGAATAACACCATGTATAACAAGAAAATGCTACTAGAATGGTTAGTTACTGTGGATAACACCATGATTAACAAGATAATGCTACTAGAATGGTTAGTTACTGTGGATAACACCATGTTTAACAAGATAATGCTACAAGAATGGTTAGTTACTGTGGATAACACCATGTTTAACAAGATAATGCTACTAGAATGGTTAGTTACTGTGGATAACACCATGTTTAACAAGATAATGCTACGAGAATGGTTAGTTACTGTGGATAACACCATGTTTAACAAGATAATGCTACTAGAATGGTTAGTTACTGTGGATAACACCATGATTAACAAGATAATGCTACTAGAATGGTTAGTTACTGTGAATAACACCATGTTTAACAAGATAATGCTACTAGAATGGTTAGTTACTGTGGATAACACCATAATTAACAAGATAATGCTACTAGAATGGTTAGTTACTGTGAATAACACCATGTTTAACAAGATGATGCTATGAGAAACACAGGTCCGTAGATACAAACTATTCACACACTATCAGTAACATGTCAACTGTAAGTCTGTTGACTTTCAACAAGAAAGTGTCTGTAGTCCATCTACAGATGCTCAACGAACCATCTCTAGACGATCAGCAGCCTCTCAACAGTATATCTCATCACCGTCCACATGGTAGTCTGTAGTCCATCTACAGATGCTCAACAAACCATGTCTAGACTATCAGCAGCATCTCAACGGCGTATCTCTAGCCTGTCAGTAATATTTCAACACTGTGTTATGATGGAATTTGAATCGTTTTTTGGCACATTGCCCTAACAGGATCTCCATGGCAACACAAGGCAATCAACTCTCCCAAACCAAGGTCCCTCACGGTCACAACTTAGGTGACTTGACCTGCGGTCAGTGGCGTGATACGTTGACAGAGTATAACAGTGTGGCTAGGAGAGACGAAGAAACACGTCCTCTACACACACACGTCCGCTACACACACACCCAAACACACACACACACCCAAACACACACACACACACACACACACACACACACACACACACACACACACACACACACACACACACACACACACACACACACACACACACACACACACACACACACACACACACACACACACACCCAAACACACACCCGAACACACACCCACACACACACACCCACACACCCAAACACACCCACACCCACACCCACACACAACCCCCACCCCCCCAACACACACACACACACACACCTCCGGTCACACTTTGGACCGCTGCATCTCTCCTTCTCTCTGCACTTCTCAGCCATCCCAGAGGCCACTGCCCACTCCATTTCTCCATCTCACAGCATTATTCCCCCCCGGTACCACACTCTCTCACCCCGCCACTAGACCTGTCATCAATCCTCTATCCCCCTCGTACCTCCCTGCCGTTCAGTGCCAGCAAAAGTCCCATTAACCCCTTGCAAAGCTCTATATTGCCCTTGAATAATTGAAGGTACCTCCTGCCAGAGTAAAAAAGCACCTTAATAATGGATAAGATATGACTTATTTGAAAGGTGGAAGAGCCTGTTGAATAATGCAGAATGAAAAACGTAGTAAAGACAACTGTTGCGTTTAAGTGTCTGGGAGTGGTGCCTCGCTCTTTAAATATGCTGCATGCAATTCTTCTTACTAGTGAGGACCACAAAGTACACTTAATTACGGAAACAACAGTTTCTCTCACACTTTGACACACACTTTGACACACACTTTGACACACACACCCAAACACACACCCACACACACACACCCACACACCCAAACACACACACACACACACACACACACACACACACACACACACACACACACACACACACACACACACACACACACACACACACACACACACACACACACACACACACACACACACACACACACACACACACACGTTTGCTTTACTATCCTTGTGGGGACCAAACACTTGATTCCCATTCAAAATCCTATTTTACCTAACCCCTAACCTAACCCTAACATTAACCTCTGACTCCTAACTTTAACATTAACCCTAACCCTAAACCTAACCCATAAGCCTACTCCTAAGCCTGGGAACCTGCGAAATGTCCACACTTGTCCGAATCTTCCTTGTTTTACTCGCCTTGTTAGGACTTCTGGTCCAAAACACACACAAACACCAATTCGATGTATTAATACTTCCCAGGAATGGAAGCACATGTGTAATGTTACAGGATCATACTGTCAAATAAAAATACTACTAAACAGATAGAATGAACTGAATATTCTAACGTGGAGCGACGATAGCTCATGTTTTTCCTCTGAGAGAAAAGACGAGAAAAAACCCCCATACATTTTAAATAAGTCTTTGAATCTAAATGCTGAAAGGAAAAAGCCTGTCACAGTCCAGACATTTCTATCCCTAAACTTGACAAATTTGATAAAAGCCAGTCGGAGTGGATGGGCGAGAAAATGAATAGCTGGAAGAGAAGAGCCTTTTCGTTTGTTTCCCCGCTGTGTGACAGACGGAAGATCTCTGGGGGTCACTGCCGACTGCACACCTGGCAAGGGAGATACCGCCACCTCTTATCCAGAGAATGGAGATGTGTGTGTGTGTGTGAGAATATTAAATACTTGTGTGCATGTGTCTGTTTTTGTTATAAGAGTCATGGCTGCCTTAAAATAAGGTTAAACAACGTTTATAAAATTAGAGGAGGTGAACAAAACACAACGTGATGATTCCTCGAGTTCTATCTGACCCCCTGATGTAGTCCTACATTCCGTACGTTGTCGTTAAGTTACAACTACAGTACTACACTCAGCGGTCTCTCAGCACATTTGGAACATCTTGCTGGTTTATGGTTCTCATCAGCCTCACGGCCTCTGAGGAAGGCCTGAGGTTCAGCAGGGTGGATCCCACAGCTGCAGCTCAGGACAGTTTCATACAATTGGATGAATAATTTCTGAGATCAGTGGCTCTGAAAGGTCCATGAAAGATCCCCTCTGTTTGACGCTGTGAGGGCCTATTATAACAAACACAAAACAGCAACCGAGGGAGAAGGGGGTCAAAAGTTAGACATAAATGCCTGACTGCTAAATAATGCCTGACTGGTATTAAACATTATGACCAGGTAAAGGTATTTGTATTTATTATGGATCCCCATTAGTTCCTGCCAAGGCAGCAGCTACTCTTCCTGGGGTCTATTGTGGATCCCCATTAGTTCCTGCCAAGGCAGCAGCTACTCTTCCTGGGGTTTATTATGGATCCCCATTAGTTCCTGCCAAGGCAGCAGCTACTCTTCCTGGGTTTATTTATAGATCCCCATTAGTTCCTGCCAAGGCAGCAGCTACTCTTCCTGGGGTTTATTATGGATACCCATTAGTTCCTGTCAAGGCAGCAGCTACTCTTCTGGGGGTTTATTATGGATACCCATTAGTTCCTGCCAAGGCAGCAGCTACTCTTCCTGGGGTTTATTATAAATCCCCATTAGTTCCTGCCAAGGCAGCAGCTACTCTTCCTGGGGTTTATTATGGATACCCATTAGTTCCTGTCAAGGCAGCAGCTACTCTTCTGGGGGTTTATTATGGATACCCATTAGTTCCTGCCAAGGCAGCAGCTACTCTTCCTGGGGTTTATTATGGATCCCCATTAGTTCCTGCCAAGGCAGCAGCTACTCTTCCTTGGGTTTATTATGGATCCCCATTAGTTCCTGCCAAGGCAGGAGCTACTCTTCCGGGAGTTTATTATGGATACCCATTAGTTCCTGCCAAGGCAGCAGCTACTCTTCCTGGGGTCCAGCAACATTAAGTTACAACATATACAATTTAAAATATTACATTTCATAACACTTTACCCAATACATTTAGTCTGATCCCTCAGGCTACTACTCCACTATCACATGTGTACGTGTGTGTAGAGTGCGTCTTATCATGTGTCTGTACCTGTGTGTGTGTCTCTTCACAGTCCCCGCTGTTCCATGAGGTGTATTTTTACCTGTTTTTAAAAAATATGATTCTACTGCTTGCATCAGTTACCTGATGTGGAATAGAGTTCCATGTAGTCATGGCTCTATGTAGTACTGTGCGCCTCCCATAGTCTGTTCTGGACTTGGGGACTGTGAAGAGACCTCTGGTGGCATGTCTTGTGGGGTATGTATGGGTGTCCGAGCTGTGTGCTAGTAGTTTAAACAGACACCTCGGTGCATTCAACATGTCAACACCTCTCACAAAGACAAGTAGTGATGAAGTCAAGTACATGCATATTGTTGATGCTAGCTCTCCGTGTACATTTAAGGGCCAGCCGTGCTGCCTTTTTCTGAGACAATTGTAATTTTCCGAGGGCCCTCTTTGTGGCCCCTGACAACACAACTGAACAGTAGTCCAGGTGCGACAAAATTAGAGTCTCTAGGACCTGCTGGTGTTGATAAGTGCTGTTAAGAAGGCAGAGCAGCGATGGTGTTATTGGAGAAAACGATCATCCCTTTCACCCTTCTGGTGTCCTATACATATAACAGATATTACTAGCAGAACACTGTTCACACTAGCTGGTTCACTGTGTGGGTTAGGTTGAACTGGTTTCAGGGGTGTGGCAACTCCAGTCCTCGAGGGTCTGATTGGTGTCACACTTTTTCTCCATCCCTAACAAACACAGCTGATTAATCAAATTGCATTCTAAACTGAAGATCATGATTAGGTGATTATTGGAGTCAGGTGTGTTAGCTGGGGCTGGGGGCAAAACTGTGACAACAATCAGGCCCTCGAGGACTGGAATTGCCCACCCTTGGGTGAAGTGGAGGTGTGCAGGTCATTTCTATGTTTATACATAGAGCATGTTGTAGGGCTTCACACCTGTTCTCATTCATAATGCAGCAGACTTGTAATATTAATAGGACTCAGAGCTCAGGGGGACGCTGGGTTTATTTACAAACCCAGATTAAGAGGTAGTTGAAGGTGACGGGATAACGTGTGTGTAAACAACCCGAGTTGGGCATCATGACTCCTAATGATAGGAAGCCCAGACCCAGTATGGCTGGAGAATTTAATATGAACAATGTTGTTGGAACTTTGGCGAGTACTCAGTATTTTAAACCTCTCGCTTTGGGCTGGGTGTGTCAGTGTGTAGTTGAGTGACAGCTAGCGAGATGAACACACAGCAGAGAGACAGAGCAATGACGTGGTGCACATATCTGCACACATGTGACATAGTACGCAATTTTCGGGGACCACTTTTTTGCTCGTGAGCGCCACTTTCAGAACTAGTTGCAACAAAATATACAAAAGTACCAGAGAATCTTTTTAATGAGCCATAACCAGTGACATATGGTGTACATTTTAGAACAGCCTCATGCCTCCTTGAGTCATTTGTCTGACAGCACAGTATTATAATGACTCAACTACCCTGCAGTACCCCAAACTTCCTATATGAGGGGTCCCCAAAAGTTTGGGAACATGATTGGCAGATTGGTTATGAATGCTGCTCCTCAATTATATCTTAAGGGCTGTTCTGTCTGGGACACGGCCGACTCGGAGGAGACACGGAAACATTAGTTGCTTTTAGTAACATCAGGGACCTTCAAACGACTGACCAGGGGAACATTTTAGGCTTGTACAGTTCCTCCACATTACGCAGCATATTGTTTTAGATAAGGGATTTAGGAGCACTGGCAGTGTGCATTTCTGTAAAGCAAACGAGGTTGCTGTTGCTGTGAAGCGGGAGTTGCTCTGTAACACTGTTTTAAAGAGATTCGGAAATAGATTTCTGCTAATCTCGTGTGTGTGTCTCGCAAACCATATCAGACAAAGCAGATGGAGGAAATGTAGTCACTACCCAGTGAATATTACTTTGGTGATTTAGCCCCAAACTGATCGATAAAAACAGTAACGATTCTTGGTAACAGTTACCACATCATGATTTATGTACATCTGCTGTGTCTGTGTGCCTGAAGCAAGTGATCTATATTCTTTTGCCAATGACTGTGAATCGAATGTAGTCTACAGATGTTTTTAGTTATTAGTTGTAAACCTAGCTTCTTGCCACTAGGGGGGTGCCATTTCGACATAGTACAAATTCGTTTCCAAATTAAACTGCCTCGTACTCAATTCTTGCTCGTACAATATGCATATTATTATTACTATTGGATAGAAAACACTCTCTAGTTTCTAAAACCGTTTGAATTATATCTGTGGGTGAAACAGAACTCGACTTAGAGCAATTTTCCTATGTGTATGTCAGAATGCAGAATTTTGCTGGCTGTTCTGAGACCTGTGTATTAATTTGCCTGTCCTCTATTGGTTGAGATGCACTGCATACGCCTTCCCCTGGTTGTTAGCGAATAGGGAGACTTGAAATGGAGTTTCTACGTAGTTCCCAAAGTTTATAAATTGCTTGGGAAATAGGTGGCTCTTTCTTTTCACATTCGCTCGGACGCACTAAGGACCTTGGGACGTTCTTTTGGAAACATCGGTTATAGGTCTTTGACATTTCCGGCTGTGTTTTTATTCGATATAGGCTTTAAAGACATCATAATCTTGTTATTTTGAACCGAATTATATCAGTTTATGTCAGTATATTGCGATTTTCGGGTATTTATTTCTTTGGCGCTGTAGGGATTTGGGTATCTCTCTCTTTCGTGCTAATGTTTACTGCTAATTGCAACTCTGAAGACGACGTTCTCCAACCTAGCAACGATTCTTTTGGACAAAGGACACCCATCCCAAGATTCTGATGAGAGGTCATCGAAAAGTAAGAACTATTTATGCTGATAATTCATTGTTCTGTTGAAAAAAGTAAAATGCATGAGACGCCATTTCTGGCAGTGTAGCCTTGCGTTATCGCAGCCTGTATTGCGCAGTAAGGTTAATTTTAAAAATGTAATTCAGCGATTGCATTAAGAACTAATTTGTCTTTCAATTGCTGTCCAACCTGTATTTTTTTAGTCAAGTTTATGAATCGTTTTCGATAAAAATAGGTGCCGTTCCAAGATGGCGCCGGACAGATTGCTTGATATTTTGGACACTATTCTCAATGTATAAGCACGATTTGTGCCGCTAAATATGCACATTTTCGAACAAACTCTATATGAATTGTGTAATATGATGTTACAGGACTGTCATCTGAAGAATTCTGAGAAGGTTAGTGAAAAAATTAATATATTTTGGTGGTTTATACGTTATAGCTATTTTTGCCTTGAATCAATGCTGGTGTGATGTTCGCTATTGTGCTAAGCTAATATAACGCTATATTGTGTTTTCGCTGTAAAACACTTAGAAAATCTGAAATATTGTCTTGATTCACAAGATCTGTGTCTTTCATCTGCTGCACGCTGTGTATTTTTAAGAAATGTTTTATGATGAGTAATTATCTAATACACGATGGTCTCTGTAGTTATTCTAGTCGTTTTAGTGAGAGTTGTGATGGGGGCTGCAATGGTAAACTATGATTTATACCTGAAATATGCACATTTTTCTAACAAAACCTATGCTATACAATAAATATGTTATCAGACTGTCATCTGATTAGGTTGTTTCTTGGTTAGTGGCTATTTATATCTTTATTTGGTCGAATTTGTGATAGCTGCTGATGGAGTAAAAAAAAATGGTGGAGTATGGAACTGGTGTCTTTTTCTAACGTGGTTAGCTAATAGATTTACATATTGTGTCTTCCCTGTAAAACATTTTAAAAATCAGAAATGATGGCTTTATTCACAAGATGTGTATCTTTCATTTGGTGTCTTGGACTTGTGATTTCATGAACATTTTATTATATGATATCCCTGTGGCTTTAGGCTAGGCTATGCTAGTCAGCTTTTGTGATGGGGGGGGATCCCGGATCCGGGTTTGGTAGGCGTTAGAGGCTAGCATGGAAATCAGGTACTTGTATGCATATTTCAGGGAACAAATTGGGTGTTATACACCTACCCTTATTTATCTTACAGTTCTGTTTTCAATTGACACAAACGATTCGTGACTTGTGACAACCATCCCTAGCAAAGCCTGTCTAATCTAGCATTTAAAGTTGGTCTTGTACTCTGCAGGCTAATGTCTTCACACACACACACACACACACACACACACACACACACACACACACACACACACACACACACACACACACACACACACACACACACACACACACACACACACACACACACACAGACACACACACACACAAAGTTCACAGGAAATGTTGGCGACCTCTCCTGTTGATTTAGATACACCAAGAGAGTTTATTGTGTAACGCCAGGGCACCAGTCTTCAAAACACTACTAGGGGAGAGAGGAGTCAGTTACAGCTGGGGACATTTGGTCCACAGTACATTGCCCATACTGTTCACAGGAAATGTTGAAGACCTCTCCAGTTGATTTAGATACAACTATCGGTCCATACAGTACTTTGCCCATACTGTTCACAGGAAATGTTGGAGACCTCTCCAGTTGATTTAGATACAACAATAGGTCCATACAGTATGTTATCCATACTGTTCACAGGAAATATTGGAGACCTCTCCAGTTGATTTAGATACAACAATAGGTCCATACAGTACATTGCCCATACTGTTCACAGGAAATGTTGGAGACCTCTCCAGTTGATTTCGATACAACAATAGGTCCATACAGTACATTGCCCATACTGTTCACAGGAAATGTTGGAGACCTCTCCAGTTGATTTAGATACAACAATAGGTCCATACAGTACATTGCCCATACTGTTCACAGGAAATGTTGGAGAGCTCTCCAGTTGATTTCAATACAACAATAGGTCCATAGAGTACGTTATCCACACTGTTCACAGGAAATGTTGGAGACTTCTCCAGTTGATTTAGATACAACAATAGGTCCATACAGTACATTGCCCATGCTGTCATGACCTCTGATGTAGTAGAATTATAGAAGTTGCACAGATCCAAACAGGCAGCATGCCAATGTTTGAACCTCACATTTGTCCATCATGATTTTGCCAAATGTGACAGGGTTAATTTTGGCCAGTACAGCACTCCAGAGAAGTTCCAGAATTCCTGAGCAGTGTTGTGAAACACTTTTACCATGATCAAAATCAGCTTTTTAAACACGCATAAAACCACATTGGCAACATCGTTCTTCGCTTCTCAAACAAATCAAAGCTGGCAAACCTCAAGACACTGTGTCATCTCCAATAAAATACTACAAATTGTTAATTTATCAGTGAAATTAACAAAAGGTTGTTTCGTGAGTGCAGCGTATGGTCTTCATCCAGAGATTTTTCTCTCTCTCCTATCTCTACTTGTTTCATATTGGCCTGGGTTAGCACTGCTGCCATAATGGAGTATTGGTTCCAGAGATTAGCCCACAAACAGAAATGACGTCATGGCCCCTTTCATTCAGAAAGACCCTTTTATTGAATGGGGGGGCTTTACCCCGTTTACAAGCGACTTTTTCAAGATGTTACGAGCCCTTGAGCATGGCTATTACACAAACATGGCTCATGCATTTCCCAGCTAAAGAAGGAGACTAAAAACCCTAAGTTGAATGTTTTCCCTCCGTTAAAAGGAATATACATTTCTAACCAGCTTCAGTTTAATATGACCCGATTCTGCAGACTTATCACCTTTCTTAATTGGAGGTTTGAAGTGTCTAGGAATTAGTTCCATATACAACATCTGAGTGTCTCTCTGAAATATACATGACGCTGTGAGTGTAAAAGGCAATAACTGGTTGAATCAATGTTGTTTCCACATCATTTCAACAACAACAACAACAAAAAATCAAGGCGATGACGTTGAATCCATGTGCAAAACTAATTGGACTGGCAGAAAGTCCATCAACATAGTGAAATTTAATATATATTTTTTAAGCAACTTTTAATTGAAACCCAATTTCACATTGAATTCACGTTAGTTGACAACTCAACCAAATGTAAATCAAAATTAGATGTTGAACTGACGTCTGTGCACGGTGGGTAGGATCTAAGGGTCTACAGTTGGTTGACTATTTTCTGTCTTCCTCTGGCTACATTAACTTCAATACAACACCTAGGAAGCTTGTGCTCCTCACACACACACACACACACACACACACACACACACACACACACACACACACACACACACACACACACACACACACACACACACACACACACACACACACACACACACACACACACACACACACACACACAGATTTTGTACTGTAGATATGTGGTAGTAGTGGAGTAGGGGTCTGAGGGCACACAGTGTGTTGTGAAATCTTTGAATGTATTGTAATATTATTATTTTTTTGCTGGACCCCAGGAAGAGTAGCTGCTGACTTGGCCATAATAAATACAAAATACTATGTGATTTAGAAGCTTGATGAGTTGGTGACATTGCTGGATATACTGAGGCATTGAGATAACGAATAGTGATAGGTGAGCATTTTTAAGGTATTATTCAATTCAAATTCAGAGTTTATAAGGCAAGGCAAATTTTCATGGTTTTAGAACTTTATTTTTGCACAGAGTTAGTGCCATGTATTTCAATTTGTCTTGCTATCTTTAGTAGCAGCTACCAGAGTGCAGTTTTCTCCTCCAGAAGGGCTAGCTAATGCTAACGACAATGTAGTGGATTTTTTTGTTGTTGAAGAACCCATTGCATTGCTCATATCAGATTCAAGCTTTTGGGTAAAAGCGTCATCGATCATGTAATGGACGAAGGTCTACGTATTCAAACTGCGTAACAGGGATGTTCTCAAGCAGCTAATCGACACTGTTGCATTTTTTGGGGGGCATGTAAGAGTTGGCTTTCAAGGGCCACAATGAGAGGGAAAGCTCCGCTAACAAGGGAAACTACAAGGAGCTTGCAGAGGTAATTGCACGTTACAATGCTTTACTTGCTAAGCATATGGATGTTTCTACCGTCTTCTCTGGGATGTCGAAATCAATTCAGAATGATTTGAAAGCTTCCATCGCGTCATTCATTAATAGTGAGATCAAAAGAGAGGTTGATGCACTGCAAATAGATTAAACCACAACCACAGTCAGTTGTCACTTATCGTCAGGTATGTGAATGATCAGGGCTTTATTCAGGAACGTTTCTTGAGCTACTTTGATGTGTCAAGTGGGCAGGATTCGCAGTCTGTGTTTGACTTTGTGTATTCTGAGATTTTGGAGTTGTTGCCTAAACCTATGATGATACGGATGTCATGGAATGTATCTGCTATTTGTTTTTTACATCTAGGTCCCCTTCCTGTTCCCTGATTAAGAGGTGATGGCCACTCCAATACCAGTGTTAATAACTCTCTGCTGACATGAACTGAAGCCATATCTCATTTCATCCACTGTCACATTGAGCGTTTCCTTGCCAAGCAACGGAGTAGCCCTGTGAATTTTCTCTCATTACCATAGAGTCAATTACATACACAAACACAGTCACATTATTACACATCAATGTGGTTTTACTCCTTGCTTCAACTAACTAATTCTTATTTATTTTGTCTAACTGTTGTCTTATTCGTTGTCTTCCCAGTCAAATCATGTCCTGCCCTCAGTGGAAGAGCTGAACTCTTATCCAACACCATCCATCCATGATGAGCCTGTCCTGCACTGAAGCCTCTGAACACCTCAACAACTGTCCTGCACTGAAGTCAAGCCTACCAGACGAGCTAAACTACTTCTATGCTCGCTTCGAGGAAAATAACACTGAAACATGCATGAGAGCATCAGCTGTTCCAGAAGACTGTGTGATCACGCTCTCTGCAGCCGATGTGAGTACGACCTTTAAACAGGTCAACATTCACAAGGCCGCAGGGTCAGACCGATTACCAGGATGTGTACTGAGAGCATGCGCTGACCATCTAGCAAGTGTCTTCACTGACATTTTCAAACTCTCCCTGTCCGAGTCTGTAATACCAACATGTTTTAAGCAGACAACCATAGTGCCTGTGCCCAAGAACACTAAGGTAACCTGCCTAAATGACTACTGACCCATAGCACTCACGTCTGTAGCCGTGAAGTGCTTTGAAAGGATGTCATGGCTCACATCAACACCATCATCCCAGAAACCCTAGACCCACTCCAATTTTCATACTGCCCCAACAGATCCACAGGTGATGCAATCTCCATTGCACTCCACACTGCCTTTTCATACCTGGACAAAAGGAACACCTATGTGAGAATGCTATTCATTGACTACAGCTCAGCGTTCAACACCATAGTGCCCTCAAAGCTCATCAATAAGCCAATGACCCTGGGCCTAAACACCTCCCTCTGCAACTGGATCCTGGACTTCCTGACGGGCCGCCCCTAGGTGGTAAGGGTAGGTAACAACACATCCGCTACGCTGATCCTCAACACAGGGGCCCCTCAGGGGTGCGTGCTCAGTCCCCTCCTATACTCCCTGTTCACTCATGTCTGTGTGGCCAAGCACGACTCCAACACCATCATTAAATTAGCTGATGACACAACAGTGGTAGGCCAGATCACAGACAACGATGAGACAGCCTATAGGGAGGAGGTAAGACACCTGGCTGTGTGGTGTCAGGACAACAACCTCTCCCTCAACGTGATCAAGACAAAGGAGATGATTGTGGACTACAGGAAAAAGAGGACCGAGAACGCCCACATTCTCATCGACGGAGCTGCAGTGGAGCAAGTTGAGAGCTTCAAGTTCATTGGTGTCCACATCACCAACAAACTAACATGGTCCAAGCACACCAAGACAGTTGTGAAGAGAGCACGACAAAATCTATTCCCCCTCAGGAGACTAAAAAGATTTGGCATAGGTCCTCAGATCCTCAAAAGTTTCTACAGCTGCACCATCGAGAGCATCCTGACTGGTTGCATCACTGCCTGGTATTGGAACTGCTCGGCCCCCGACCGCAAGCACAGAGGGTAGTGCAAACAGCTCAGTACGTCACTGGGACCAAGCTTCCTGCCATCCAGGACCTCTATACCAGGCGGTGTCAGAGGAAGCCCCTAAAAATTGTCAAAGACTCCAGCCAACCTAGTCATAGACTGTTCTCTATGCTACCACACGGCAAGCGGTACCGGAGCGCCAGGTCTAGGTCCAAAAGGCTTCTAAACAGCTTCTACCCCCAAGCCATAAGACTCCTGAACATCTAGTCAAATGGCTACCCAGACTATTTGCAGTGCCCCTCCCCTCTCACCCCCTCTTTTACACCGCTGCTACTCTCTATTGTCATCTATGCATAATCACTTTAATAACTCTACCTTCATGTACATACTACCTCAAACAACCGGTGCCCCAGCACATTGACTCTGTATCAGTACCCCCCTGTATATAGTCTCCACATTGACTCTGTATCAGTACCCCCCTGTATATAGTCTCCACATTGACTCTGTATCAGTACCCCCCTGTATATAGTCTCCACATTGACTCTGTATCAGTACCCCCCTGTATATAGTCTCCACATTGACTCTGTATCAGTACCCCCTGTATATAGCCTCCACATTGACTCTGTATCAGTACCCCCCTGTATATAGCCTCCACATTGACTCTGTATCAGTACCCCCCTGTATATAGTCTCCACATTGACTCTGTATCAGTACCCCCTGTATATAGTCTCCACATTGACTCTGTATCAGTACCCCCCTGTATATAGCCTCCACATTGACTCTGTATCAGTACCCCCCTGTATATAGCCTCCACATTGACTCTGTATCAGTACCCCCCTGTATATAGTCTCCACATTGACTCTGTATCAGTACCCCCCTGTATATAGCCTCCACATTGACTTTGTATCAGTACCCCCCTGTATATAGTCTCCACATTGACTCTGTACCAGTACCCCCCTGTATATAGTCTCCACATTGACTCTGTATCAGTACCCCCTGTATATAGTCTCCACATTGACTCTGTATCAGTACCCCCCTGTATATAGTCTCCACATTGACTCTGTATCAGTACCCCCCTGTATATAGTCTCCACATTGACTCTGTATCAGTACCCCCCTGTATATAGTCTCCACATTGACTCTGTATCAGTACCCCCCTGTATATAGCCTCCACATTGACTCTGTATCAGTACCCCCCTGTATATAGCCTCCACATTGACTCTGTATCAGTACCCCCCTGTATATAGTCTCCACATTGACTCTGTATCAGTACCCCCCTGTATATAGTCTCCACATTGACTCTGTACCAGTACCCCCCTGTATATAGTCTCCACATTGACTCTGTATCAGTACCCCCCTATATATAGTCTCCACATTGACTCTGTATCAGTACCCCCCTGTATATAGCCTCCACATTGACTCTGTATCAGTACCCCCCTGTATATAGCCTCCACATTGACTCTGTATCAGTACCCCCCTGTATATAGTCTCCACATTGACTCTGTATCAGTACCCCCCTGTATATAGTCTCCACATTGACTCTGTATCAGTACCCTCCTGTATATAGTCTCCACATTGACTCTGTATCAGTACCCCCCTGTATATAGTCTCCACATTGACTCTGTATCAGTACCCCCCTGTATATAGTCTCCACATTGACTCTGTATCAGTACCCCCCTGTATATAGCCTCCACATTGACTCTGTATCAGTACCCCCCTGTATATAGTCTCCACATTGACTCTGTATCAGTACCCCCCTGTATATAGCCTCCACATTGACTCTGTATCAGTACCCCCCTGTATATAGCCTCCACATTGACTCTGTATCAGTACCCCCCTGTATATAGTCTCCACATTGACTCTGTATCAGTACCCCCCTGTATATAGTCTCCACATTGACTCTGTATCAGTACCCCCCTGTATATAGCCTCCACATTGACTCTGTATCAGTACCCCCCTGTATATAGCCTCCACATTGACTCTGTATCAGTACCCCCCTGTATATAGTCTCCACATTGACTCTGTACCAGTACCCCCCTGTATATAGTCTCCACATTGACTCTGTATCAGTACCCCCCTGTATATAGTCTCCACATTGACTCTGTATCAGTACCCCCCTGTATATAGTCTCCACATTGACTCTGTACCAGTACCCCCCTGTATATAGTCTCCACATTGACTCTGTATCAGTACCCCCCTGTATATAGTCTCCACATTGACTCTGTATCAGTACCCCCCTGTATATAGTCTCCACATTGACTCTGTATCAGTACCCCCCTGTATATAGCCTCCACATTGACTCTGTATCAGTACCCCCCTGTATATAGTCTCCACATTGACTCTGTATCAGTACCCCCCTGTATATAGTCTCCACATTGACTCTGTATCAGTACCCCCCTGTATATAGTCTCCACATTGACTCTGTATCAGTACCCCCCTGTATATAGTCTCCACATTGACTCTGTATCAGTACCCCCCTGTATATAGCCTCCACATTGACTCTGTATCAGTACCCCCCTGTATATAGTCTCCACATTGACTCTGTATCACTACCCCCCTGTATATAGTCTCCACATTGACTCTGTATCAGTACCCCCCTGTATATAGTCTCCACATTGACTCTGTATCACTACCCCCCTGTATATAGTCTCCACATTGACTCTGTACCAGTACCCCCCTGTATATAGTCTCCACATTGACTCTGTATCACTACCCCCCTGTATATAGTCTCCACATTGACTCTGTATCAGTACCCCCCTGTATATAGTCTCCACATTGACTCTGTATCAGTACCCCCCTGTATATAGTCTCCACATTGACTCTGTATCAGTACCCCCCTGTATATAGTCTCCACATTGACTCTGTATCAGTACCCCCCTGTATATAGTCTCCACATTGACTCTGTATCAGTACCCCCCTGTATATAGTCTCCACATTGACTCTGTATCAGTACCCCCCTGTATATAGTCTCCACATTGACTCTGTACCAGTACCCCCCTGTATATAGTCTCCACATTGACTCTGTATCAGTACCCCCCTGTATATAGTCTCCACATTGACTCTGTATCAGTACCCCCCTGTATATAGTCTCCACATTGACTCTGTATCAGTACCCCCCTGTATATAGTCTCCACATTGACTCTGTATCAGTACCCCCCTGTATATAGTCTCCACATTGACTCTGTATCAGTACCCCCCTGTATATAGTCTCCACATTGACTCTGTACCAGTACCCCCCTGTATATAGTCTCCACATTGACTCTGTATCAGTACCCCCCTGTATATAGCCTCCACATTGACTCTGTATCAGTACCCCCCTGTATATAGTCTCCACATTGACTCTGTATCAGTACCCCCCTGTATATAGTCTCCACATTGACTCTGTATCAGTACCCCCCTGTATATAGTCTTGCTATTGTTATTTTACTGCAGCTCTTAAATTACTTGTTTCTTTTATCTCTTATTCTTATCTGTATTGTTTTGAAACTGCATTGTTGGTTAGGGGCTCGTAAGTAAACATTCCACTGTTATATTCAGCTCATTTGACTAATACAATTTGATTTGATTTGATTTGCACGGAAGACTCTGAACACCTCATCTCATGCCTCATACCCTCATTCAATCACTGCTGTGATCCTTTCCAACAGTGTAAGTAGCCCTCTCATTCCCATTCCCCATAATATTTTACTATAAATGTCTTTCTTAAATGTTTTAAGTTAAAATAATTTGTCTTTTACGATTTTTAAAACATGCTTTGTTGTCTCCGTGCGGTCCCTGCCTATTTTATATTATTTATTTAACCTATTTTTAAAAGACATTTCAGTTAGGAACAAATTCTTATTTACATTGACGACCTACCAAAAGGCCTCCTGCGGGGACGGGTGCTGGGATAAAAAAATACAAACTAAATATAGGACAAATGACACATCAAGACAAGAGAGACACCACAACACTACATGAAGAGAGAACTGAGACAACAACATGGTATCAACACAACACGAGAACAACATGGTAGCAACACATGACAACACAGCATGGTAGCAATACAACACGATAACAACATGGGAGCAACACATGACAACACAGCATGGTAGCAACACAACACGATAACAACATGGGAGCAACACATGACAACACAACATGGTAGCAACACAACACGATAACAACATGGTAGCAACACATGACAACACAGCATGGTAGCAACACAACATGACAACAACATGGTAGCAACACAACATGGAAGCAGCACAAAACATTGTACAAACATTATTGGGCACAGACAACAGCACAAAGTCAAGAAGGTGGAGAACAAAAATACATCACGCGAAACAGCCACAACTATCAATAAGAGTCTTTGAATGAAGAGATGGAGATAAAACTGTCCAGTTTGAGTGTTTTTTTGCAGCTCATATCAGACGTTAGCTGCAGCGAACTGAAAAGAGGAGCTACCCAGGGATGTGTGTGCTTTGGGGACCATTAACAGAATGTGACTGTCAGAACGGGTGTTGTATGTGGAGGATGAGGGCTGCAGTAGATATCTCAGATAGGGAGGAGTGAGGCCTAACAGAGTTTTATAAATAATCATCAACCAGTAGGTCTTCGCCGGGTATACAGAGATGACCAGTTTCAGAATTATAGATTGGTGTGATGTGTCCAAAAAGGAGCATTGGTGGCAAATCTGTTGGCCGAATGGTAAAGAACATCTATACCATGGGTCTCCTATTTATGTAAATAAAATGTAACTTTTATTTATCTAGGCAAGTGAGTTAAGGACAAATTCTTATATACATTGACAGCCTACCAGGGAACAGTGGGTTAACTGCCTTGCTCAGGGGCAGAACAACAGATTTTTACCTTGTCAGCTCAGTGATTTGATCCAGCAACCTTTAAGTTACTGGACCAACGCTCTAACCACTAGGCTACCTGCCGCCCCCTATCCTCCTCCATGTTTCAAGTCACTAGCTAGGTGGATGTCAGTGCTTGGTTTCCTGAATAACCTTTATTGCTGACAGATACCCACTTCCTTGACAAAATGTAATTGAATTCTGCTCCAGGCCTCAGATAACCTTGCAGATATTTATGAATGGACTTCCTGTCTGTGCACAAAGTGTCAAAACATAACAAAACAGTGTAAATAAAATGTCTCCCCCAATACAACGGTCATAACCTTAAGGGCACAGTGAAATGTAACTGCAGCAGACATATTCACGCCTTCTGTCACACCAAGGGACCAAGTGTCTAACCGATACAGTGCGCAATTCCCAAAGTGTAATCCTCAGCTTTTGACAGAAATTACTGTAATGAACATATTCTGTACACTAAGCTGTTGTACAGTTCCTGGAGATGCTAGTTGACGTGACAACTCCAGATAGACCCGTGCCCAGAGCGCTAAATAACACATGGAGTGTGTGAGAGGTACTAAAAGTCCAACAAACCATCTTCCAGAGGGGATTGATTCTCTTAAACAGGAATACTGATCATAACCTTGAAGGGAGACAACTTTCCGGATCAAAGAAAATTGTGAGAGGGGTTTGATAATACATTTGCACTAAGATTCTTGTTTCCAAGCAATGTTGAGAACCAAAGCCTAGACCTTACATGTTTCCCAGCGCCTGAAGATAAATGGCTGACTATTTGGGTGATTTTATTTACAGTCCCCAAAATAAAGCCTTCCCACCAAGTCCACAGGCTTGTTCAAAGTGGATCCTTCATCCTTGCGGATCGATAGCTGGTGAAGAGTTCATTATCTCAGACAAATCCATACTCCTCTCCGTCACATCTTCACCCGTTCTTCTCCCCCCCCCCCCCTCGCTCCTCCTTTTAATTGGCCCTCAGTAATCAGTCATCGAGGACAAGTATTTTTTTTTCTCTCTTCGCCGTTCCAGTCTAACGACATGAAGGCTAATTTTACACCCTCCAATCGTTCCATTTAATTACTGACTGTCCAAAGTCCTCTGCCTCAATCAATAACCACCATGTTGAAATTGGAGAGAAATTCTTCCGTGTGCACTTAATAATAGTGAGAAGACAACTCTTCACTAATCAAGGACAGTCAACAGAACTAGAAAGGAGACGTGGCTGGACGTTGTCCAATGTAATTATTCACAAAGAAACTGGAAACTGTCCTATGCATCCTCTGTTGTGTGTTTATACAACATCACTCTGTGTGCAGTGATGTTGCTGTACAAAACGTGGGTCAACGCTGATCGCTGGTTGAGATGACAGGCGAAGCATAACATTAACACTAATTTAGTGTAATCAATCAATCAAATGTATTTACAAAGCCCTTTTTACACCAGCAGATGTAACAAAGTGCTGATACAGAAACCCGGCCTATAACCCCAAACAGCAAGCAATGTAGAAGCACGGTGGCTAGGAAAAACTCCCTAGAAAGGCGGGAACCTAGGAAGAAACCTAGAGAGGAACCAGGCTCGGAGGAGTGGCCAGTCCTCTTCTGGCTGTGCCGGTGGAGATTATAAGAGTACATAGCCATTATGGCTAGATCGTTCTTGAAGATGTTCAAACGTTCATAGATGACCAGCAGGGTCAAATAATAATCACATTGGTTATAGAGGGTGCAACAGCTCAGCATCTCAGGGGTAAATGTCAGTTGGATTTTGATAGCCGAGCATTCAGAGGTCGAGACAGCAGGTACGGTACAGAGAGAGAGAGAGAGAGAGAGAGAGAGAGAGAGAGAGAGAGAGAGAGAGAGAGAGAGAGAGGACCGCACGATAAGGTAGCAGGTCCGGTGAAAAGGTCAGGGTTCCATAGCCGCAGGCAGAATTGTAGAAAATGGATCAGCAGCATGAGCATGACAAGGTAGCACATCTGGTGAACAGGTCAGGGTTCCTGTTCAATTAACTAGGTGACGCTATGCACCACATGGAAAAAAGGTGCATAAACAATGAAGGGTTCACCAATGAAGGGTTGCTGGAGGGTGAAAGGGTTATGTTAAAGGAACTTTAGAGTTTAAGGTGGTTAGACTATGATGAGGATCAAGGGCCTCTAAATATCTGCGTGTGCCATTAAAAAAGAAATTGGAGATTTATAAACTTGGCTGCCGTATCGTTTCCAATTATAAATCAGACCCGTCCAGAGATTGTGTGCATGAGAATGAGCTTCACGACCCCATCCCGTTAACGCCTATAATAAACCATATTTGGTGACTCAATTCGCTTCAATTAACTAACCTAGGCCTATATATATATTGAACAAAAATATAAACGTAACATGTAAAGTGCTGGTCCCATATTTCATGAGCTGAAATTAAAGATCTCAGAAATGTTCCATATGCACAAAAAACTTATTTCTCTCAAATTTTGTGCAGAAATTTGTTTACATCCCTGTTAGTGAGCATCTCTCCTTTGCCAAGATAATCCATCCACCTGACAGGTGTGGCATATCAAGAAGCTGATTAAACAGCATGATCATTACACAGGTGCACCTTGTGCTGGGGACAACCGTGTGTCTGAGGTTGCCAGTGCGTCTGCGAGTGCAGGGTCCATCTTGCAAAATTTGGAACCTCCACGTGTCATCATCGATCCTCAACCATCAGGAGAACTTATCTGAAGCAGTGAAACAAGTGTCAGTGGGTATAAAATCTCCATTAGGTACTGACTGAAATCAGCATTTCTCTACAGGAGCTTGTGAAAAATAGGGAGCAGGTGGGACAGGGAGGGACAGGGAACGGGTGGGACAGGGTGGGACAGGGAGCGGGTGGGATAGGGAGGGACAGGGAGCGGGTGGGACAGGGAGGGACAGGGAGCGGGTGGGACAGGGAGCGGGTGGGACAGGGAACGGGTGGGACAGGGAACGGGTGGGACAGGGAGGGACAGGGAACGGGTGGGACAGGGAACGGGTGGGACAGGGAGGGACAGGGAGCGGGAGGGACAGGGAGCGGGTGGGACAGGGAACGGGTGGGACAGGGAACGGGTGGGACAGGGAGGGACAGGGAACGGGTGGGACAGGGAACGGGTGGGACAGGGAACGGGTGGGACAGGGAGGGACAGGGAGCGGGTGGGACAGGGAGGGACAGGGAGCGGGTGGGACAGGGAGGGACAGGGAGCGGGTGGGACAGGGAGGGACAGGGAGCGGGTGGGACAGGGAGCGGGTGGGATAGGAAGCGGGTGGGACAGGGAGGGACAGGGAGCGGGTGGGACAGGGAGGGACAGGGAGCGGGTGGGACAGGGAGCGGGTGGGATAGGGAGGGACAGGGAGCGGGTGGGATAGGGAGGGACAGGGAACGGGTGGGACAGGGAGGGACAGGGAGCGGGTGGGACAGGGAGCGGGTGGGATAGGGAACGGGTGGGACAGGGAGGGACAGGGAGCGGGTGGGACAGGGAGGGACAGGGAGCGGGTGGGATAGGGAGGGACAGGGAGCGGGTGGGACAGGGAGGGACAGGGAGCGGGTGGGACAGGGAGCGGGTGGGACAGGGACGGGTGGGACAGGGAACGGGTGGGACAGGGAGGGACAGGGAACGGGTGGGACAGGGAACGGGTGGGACAGGGAGGGACAGGGAGCGGGAGGGACAGGGAGCGGGTGGGACAGGGAACGGGTGGGACAGGGAACGGGTGGGACAGGGAGGGACAGGGAGCGGGTGGGACAGGGAGGGACAGGGAGCGGGTGGGACAGGGAGCGGGTGGGACAGGGAACGGGTGGGACAGGGAACGGGTGGGACAGGGAGAGACAGGGAACGGGTGGGACAGGGAGCGGGTGGGACAGGGAGGGACAGGGAGCGGGTGGGACAGGGAGGGACAGGGAGCGGGTGGGACAGGGAGCGGGTGGGACAGGGAGCGGGTGGGACAGGGAGGGACAGGGAGCGGGTGGGACAGGGAGGGACAGGGAGCGGGTGGGACAGGGAACGGGTGGGACAGGGAGCGGGTGGGACAGGGAGGGACAGGGAGCGGGTGGGACAGGGAGGGACAGGGAGCGGGTGGGACAGGGAGCGGGTGGGACAGGGAACGGGTGGGACAGGGAACGGGTGGGACAGGGAGGGACAGGGAAGGGGTGGGACAGGGAACGGGTGGGACAGGGAGGGACAGGGAGCGGGAGGGACAGGGAGCGGGTGGGACAGGGAACGGGTGGGACAGGGAACAGGTGGGACAGGGAGGGACAGGGAACGGGTGGGACAGGGAACGGGTGGGACAGGGAACGGGTGGGACAGGGAGGGACAGGGAGCGGGTGGGACAGGGAGGGACAGGGAGCGGGTGGGACAGGGAGGGACAGGGAGCGGGTGGGACAGGGAGGGACAGGGAGCGGGTGGGACAGGGAGCGGGTGGGATAGGAAGCGGGTGGGACAGGGAGGGACAGGGAGCGGGTGCGACAGGGAGGGACAGGGAGCGGGTGGGACAGGGAGCGGGTGGGATAGGGAGGGACAGGGAGCGGGTGGGATAGGGAGGGACAGGGAACAGGTGGGACAGGGAGGGACAGGGAGTGGGTGGGACAGGGAGCGGGTGGGATAGGGAACGGGTGGGACAGGGAGGGACAGGGAGCGGGTGGGACAGGGAGGGACAGGGAGCGGGTGGGATAGGGAGGGACAGGGAGCGGGTGGGACAGGGAGGGACAGGGAGCGGGTGGGACAGGGAGCGGGTGGGATAGGGAACGGGTGGGACAGGGAGGGACAGGGAGTGGGTGGGACAGGGAGGGACAGGGAGCGGGTGGGACAGGGAGCGGGTGGGACAGGGAGCGGGTGGGATAGGGAGCGGGTGGGATAGGGAGGGACAGGGAGCGGGTGGGACAGGGAGGGACAGGGAGCGGGTGGGACAGGGAGCGGGTGGGATAGGGAGGGACAGGGAGCGGGTGGGACAGGGAGGGACAGGGAGTGGGTGGGACAGGGAGGGACAGGGAACGGGTGGGACAGGGAGGGACAGGGAACGGGTGGGACAGGGAGCGGGAGGGACAGGGAGGGACAGGGAACGGGTGGGACAGGGAGGGACAGGGAACGGGTGGGACAGGGAGCGGGTGGGACAGGGAGGGACAGGGAGCGGGTGGGACAGGGAGGGACAGGGAACGGGTGGGACAGGGAGGGACAGGGAACGGGTGGGACAGGGAGCGGGTGGGACAGGGAGGGACAGGGAGCAGGTGGGACAGGGAACGGGTGGGACAGGGAGGGACAGGGAGCGGGTGGGACAGGGAGCGGGTGGGATAGGGAGGGACAGGGAGCGGGAGGGACAGGGAGCGGGTGGGATAGGGAGGGACAGGGAGCGGGTGGGACAGGGAGCGGGTGGGACAGGAAGGGACAGGGAGCGGGTGGGACAGGGAGCGGGTGGGACAGGGAGGGACAGGGAGCGGGTGGGACAGGGAGCGGGTGGGATAGGAAGCGGGTGGGACCAGGAGCGGGTGGGACCGGGAGGGACAGGGAGCGGGTGGGACAGGGAGGGACAGGGAGCGGGTGGGACAGGGAGCGGGTGGGACAGGGAGCGGGTGGGACAGGGAGGGACAGGGAGCGGGTGGGACAGGGAGGGACAGGGAGCGGGTGGGACAGGGAACGGGTGGGACAGGGAGCGGGTGGGACAGGGAGGGACAGGGAGCGGGTGGGACAGGGAGGGACAGGGAGCGGGTGGGACAGGGAGCGGGTGGGACAGGGAACGGGTGGGACAGGGAACGGGTGGGACAGGGAGGGACAGGGAAGGGGTGGGACAGGGAACGGGTGGGACAGGGAGCGGGTGGGACAGGGAGGGACAGGGAGCGGGTGGGACAGGGAGCGGGTGGGACAGGGAGGGACAGGGAGCGGGTGGGACAGGGAGCGGGTGGGACAGGGAGGGACAGGGAGCGGGTGGGACAGAGAGCGGGTGGGACAGGGAGGGACAGGGAGCGGGTGGGACAGGGAGCGGGTGGGACAGGGAGGGACAGGGAGCGGGTGGGACAGGGAGCGGGTGGGACAGGGAGGGACAGGGAGCGGGTGGGACAGGGAGCGGGTGGGACAGGGAGGGACAGGGAGCGGGTGGGACAGGGAGCGGGTGGGACAGGGAGGGACAGGGAGCGGGTGGGACAGGGAGCGGGTGGGATAGGAAGCGGGTGGGACCAGGAGCGGGTGGGACCGGGAGGGACAGGGAGGGACAGGGAGCGGGTGGGACAGGGAGGGACAGGGAGCGGGTGGGACAGGGAGCGGGTGGGACCAGGAGCGGGTGGGACAGGGAGGGACAGGGAGCGGGTGGGACAGGGAGGGACAGGGAGCGGGTGGGACAGGGAGCGGGTGGGACAGGGAGGGACAGGGAGCGGGTGGGACAGGGAGGGACAGGGAGCGGGTGGGACAGGGAGGGACAGGGAGCGGGTGGGACAGGGAGGGACAGGGAGCGGGTGGGACAGGGAGCGGGTGGGATAGGAAGCGGGTGGGACCAGGAGCGGGTGGGACCGGGAGGGACAGGGAGCGGGTGGGATAGGAAGCGGGTGGGACCAGGAGCGGCTGGGACCGGGAGGGACAGGGAGCGGGTGGGATAGGGAGCAGGTGGGACAGGGAGCGGGTGGGATAGGAAGCGGGTGGGACCAGGAGCGGGTGGGACCGGGAGGGACAGGGAGCGGGTGGGATAGGGAGCAGGTGGGACAGGGAGCGGTTGGGACCAGGAGCGGGTGGGACCGGGAGCGGGTGGGTTAGGAAGTGGGTGGGACAGGGAGCGGGTTGGATAGGGAGCGGGTGGGTTAGGAAGTGGATGGGACCGGGAGCGGGTGGGTTAGGAAGTGGGTGGGACCGGGAGCGGGTGGGACTGGGAGCGGGTGGGTTAGGAAGTGTGTGGGTTAGGAAGTGGTTGGGACCGGGAGCGGGTGGGTTAGAAAGTGGGTGGGACCGGGAGCGGGTGGGACCGGGAGCGGGTGGGTTAGGAAGTGGGTGGGACCGGGAGCGGGTGGGACCGGGAGCGGGTGGGTTAGGAAGTGGGTGGGTTAGGAAGTGGGTGGGACCGGGAGCGGGTGGGTTAGGAAGTGGGTGGGTTAGGAAGCGGGTGGGACCGGGAGCGGGTTGGTTAGGAAGCGGGTGGGTTAGGAAGTGGGTGGGACCGGGAGTGGGTGGGTTAGGAAGTGGGTGGGACCGGGAGTGGGTGGGTTAGGAAGTGGGTGGGTTAGGAAGTGGGTGGGACCGGGAGTGGGGGGGTTAGGAAGTGGGTGGGTTAGGAAGCGGGTGGGACTGGGAGTGGGTGGGACCGGGAGTGGGTGGGTTAGGAAATGGGTGGGTTAGGAAGTGGGTGGGACCGGGAGTGGGTGGGTTAGGAAGTGGGTGGGACCAGGAGTGGGTGGGTTAGGAAGTGGGTGGGTTAGGAAGTGGGTGGGACAGGGAGCGGGTGGGGCAGGGAGCGGGTGGGACAGGGAGCGGGTGGGACAGGGAGCGGGTGGGGCAGGGAGTGGGTGGGACAGGGAGCGGGTGGGTTAGGAAGTGGGTTGGACAGGGAGCGGGTGGGACAGGGAGTGGGTGGGTTAGGAAGTGGGTTGGACAGGGAGCGGGTGGGACAGGGAGTGGGTGGGACAGGGAGCGGGTTGGATAGGGAGCGGGTGGGTTAGGAAGCGGGTGGGTTAGGAAGTGGGTGGGACAGGGCACTCATTGAAGCGCCTCTTCTGTGCTTGGGGGGTTAGTGAGCGGGGTGAGCAGTCAGGGTTTTAGGGAATATCCCGTATCACCTGGGATGAGGAGATAAAACCTTTAGATGATGCAGGGGAAGTAATTGTGACTATTTCATAACTAGGCCTACTAACTATGTATCCAATATATTCAATCACTTACAAAGGAGACAGCTGTCTCTCACAGCTCCTGCTTGACATCTATTGCCCCCACTGCTGTTCATCAGGGTGAATGAGTCGCGACTTGAACTGGGCCAACGGGCAACAACATTTGTGAGTGCCATTTGTGCATCACAAATCAATTGCATATTGATGGAGTGGATGTTTTTTTCTGTTTCAAGTACTCTCACTTGGTGCCCTTATTACAACATGAGTAACTGCAGTCGATCACCATGATTACGTTTGAAAATCCGACCATCGCTGCAGTTTAATGTTTGCCTGTTCACCGGCTGTGTAGGGCCTGGTTTCCCAAACTCGGTCCTGGGGCCCCCACTGGATACACTAGCACTACACTACACGGCCGATGCCCTAGCACTACACAGCTGATGCCCTAGCACTACACAGCCGATGCCCTAGCACTGCACAGCTGATGCCCTAGCACTACACGGCTGATGCCCTAGCACTACACAGCTGATGCCCTAGCACTACACAGCTGATGCCCTAGCACTACACAGCTGATGCCCTAGCACTACACTGCTGATGCCCTAGCACTACACGGCTGATGCCCTAGCACTACACGGCTGATGCCCTAGCACTACACTGCTCATGCCCTAGCACTACATGGCTGATGCCCTAGCACTACACTGCTGATGCCCTAGCACTACACGGCTGATGCCCTAGCACTACACGGCTGATGCCCTAGCACTACACAGCTGATGCCCTAGCACTACACAGCTGATGCCCTAGCACTACACAGCTGATGCCCTAGCACTACACTGCTGATGCCCTAGCACTACACGGCTGATGCCCTAGCACTACACGGCTGATGCCCTAGTACTACACTGCTCATGCCCTAGCACTACACTGCTCATGCCCTAGCACTACACGGCTGATGCCCTAGCACTACACGGCTGATGCCCTAGCACTACACGGCTGATGCCCTAGTACTACACTGCTCATGCCCTAGCACTACACTGCTCATGCCCTAGCACTACACGGCTGATGCCCTAGCACTACACTGCTGATGCCCTAGCACTACACGGCTGATGCCCTAGCACTACATGGCTGATGCCCTAGCACTACACAGCTGATGCCCTAGCACTACACTGCTGATGCCCTAGCACTACACAGCTGATGCCCTAGCACTACACAGCCAATGCCCTAGCACTATATGGCTGATGCCCTAGCACTACACAGCCGATGCCCTAGCACTACACAGCTGATGCCCTAGCACTACACTACATGGCTGAAGCCCTAGCACTACACTACACAGCTGATGCCCTAGCACTACACAGCTGATGCCCTAGCACTGCACTACACGGCTGATGCCCTAGCACTACACAGCTGATGCCCTAGCACTACACTACACAGCTGATGCCCTAGCACTACACAGCCGATGCCCTAGCACTGCACAGCTGATGCCCTAGCACTACACGGCTGATGCCCTAGCACTACACAGCTGATGCCCTAGCACTACACAGCTGATGCCCTAGCACTACACAGCTGATGCCCTAGCACTACACTGCTGATGCCCTAGCACTACACGGCTGATGCCCTAGCACTACACGGCTGATGCCCTAGCACTACACTGCTCATGCCCTAGCACTACATGGCTGATGCCCTAGCACTACACTGCTGATGCCCTAGCACTACACGGCTGATGCCCTAGCACTACACGGCTGATGCCCTAGCACTACACAGCTGATGCCCTAGCACTACACAGCTGATGCCCTAGCACTACACAGCTGATGCCCTAGCACTACACTGCTGATGCCCTAGCACTACACGGCTGATGCCCTAGCACTACACGGCTGATGCCCTAGTACTACACTGCTCATGCCCTAGCACTACACTGCTCATGCCCTAGCACTACACGGCTGATGCCCTAGCACTACACTGCTGATGCCCTAGCACTACACGGCTGATGCCCTAGCACTACATGGCTGATGCCCTAGCACTACACAGCTGATGCCCTAGCACTACACTGCTGATGCCCTAGCACTACACAGCTGATGCCCTAGCACTACACAGCCAATGCCCTAGCACTATATGGCTGATGCCCTAGCACTACACAGCCGATGCCCTAGCACTACACAGCTGATGCCCTAGCACTACACTACATGGCTGATGCCCTAGCACTACACTACACAGCTGATGCCCTAGCACTACACAGCTGATGCCCTAGCACTGCACTACACGGCTGATGCCCTAGCACTACACAGCCAATGCCCTAGCACTATATGGCTGATGCCCTAGCACTACACAGCCGATGCCCTAGCACTACACAGCTGATGCCCTAGCACTACACTACATGGCTGATGCCCTAGCACTACACAGCTGATGCCCTAGCACTACACTGCTGATGCCCTAGCACTACACAGCTGATGCCCTAGCACTACACAGCCAATGCCCTAGCACTATATGGCTGATGCCCTAGCACTACACAGCCGATGCCCTAGCACTGCACAGCTGATGCCCTAGCACTACACGGCTGATGCCCTAGCACTACACAGCTGATGCCCTAGCACTACACAGCTGATGCCCTAGCACTACACAGCTGATGCCCTAGCACTACACTGCTGATGCCCTAGCACTACACGGCTGATGCCCTAGCACTACACGGCTGATGCCCTAGCACTACACTGCTCATGCCCTAGCACTACATGGCTGATGCCCTAGCACTACACTGCTGATGCCCTAGCACTACACGGCTGATGCCCTAGCACTACACGGCTGATGCCCTAGCACTACACAGCTGATGCCCTAGCACTACACAGCTGATGCCCTAGCACTACACAGCTGATGCCCTAGCACTACACTGCTGATGCCCTAGCACTACACGGCTGATGCCCTAGCACTACACGGCTGATGCCCTAGTACTACACTGCTCATGCCCTAGCACTACACTGCTCATGCCCTAGCACTACACGGCTGATGCCCTAGCACTACACGGCTGATGCCCTAGCACTACACGGCTGATGCCCTAGTACTACACTGCTCATGCCCTAGCACTACACTGCTCATGCCCTAGCACTACACGGCTGATGCCCTAGCACTACACTGCTGATGCCCTAGCACTACACGGCTGATGCCCTAGCACTACATGGCTGATGCCCTAGCACTACACAGCTGATGCCCTAGCACTACACTGCTGATGCCCTAGCACTACACAGCTGATGCCCTAGCACTACACAGCCAATGCCCTAGCACTATATGGCTGATGCCCTAGCACTACACAGCCGATGCCCTAGCACTACACAGCTGATGCCCTAGCACTACACTACATGGCTGAAGCCCTAGCACTACACTACACAGCTGATGCCCTAGCACTACACAGCTGATGCCCTAGCACTGCACTACACGGCTGATGCCCTAGCACTACACAGCTGATGCCCTAGCACTACACTACACAGCTGATGCCCTAGCACTACACAGCCGATGCCCTAGCACTGCACAGCTGATGCCCTAGCACTACACGGCTGATGCCCTAGCACTACACAGCTGATGCCCTAGCACTACACAGCTGATGCCCTAGCACTACACAGCTGATGCCCTAGCACTACACTGCTGATGCCCTAGCACTACACGGCTGATGCCCTAGCACTACACGGCTGATGCCCTAGCACTACACTGCTCATGCCCTAGCACTACATGGCTGATGCCCTAGCACTACACTGCTGATGCCCTAGCACTACACGGCTGATGCCCTAGCACTACACGGCTGATGCCCTAGCACTACACAGCTGATGCCCTAGCACTACACAGCTGATGCCCTAGCACTACACAGCTGATGCCCTAGCACTACACTGCTGATGCCCTAGCACTACACGGCTGATGCCCTAGCACTACACGGCTGATGCCCTAGTACTACACTGCTCATGCCCTAGCACTACACTGCTCATGCCCTAGCACTACACGGCTGATGCCCTAGCACTACACTGCTGATGCCCTAGCACTACACGGCTGATGCCCTAGCACTACATGGCTGATGCCCTAGCACTACACAGCTGATGCCCTAGCACTACACTGCTGATGCCCTAGCACTACACAGCTGATGCCCTAGCACTACACAGCCAATGCCCTAGCACTATATGGCTGATGCCCTAGCACTACACAGCCGATGCCCTAGCACTACACAGCTGATGCCCTAGCACTACACTACATGGCTGATGCCCTAGCACTACACTACACAGCTGATGCCCTAGCACTACACAGCTGATGCCCTAGCACTGCACTACACGGCTGATGCCCTAGCACTACACAGCTGATGCCCTAGCACTACACTACACAGCTGATGCCCTAGCACTACACAGCTGATGCCCTAGCACTACACTGCTGATGCCCTAGCACTACACAGCTGATGCCCTAGCACTACACTGCTGATGCCCTAGCACTACACGGCTGATGCCCTAGCACTACACGGCTGATGCCCTAGCACTACACTGCTCATGCCCTAGCACTACATGGCTGATGCCCTAGCACTACACTGCTGATGCCCTAGCACTACACGGCTGATGCCCTAGCACTACACGGCTGATGCCCTAGCACTACACAGCTGATGCCCTAGCACTACACAGCTGATGCCCTAGCACTACACAGCTGATGCCCTAGCACTACACTGCTGATGCCCTAGCACTACACGGCTGATGCCCTAGCACTACACGGCTGATGCCCTAGTACTACACTGCTCATGCCCTAGCACTACACTGCTCATGCCCTAGCACTACACGGCTGATGCCCTAGCACTACACTGCTGATGCCCTAGCACTACACGGCTGATGCCCTAGCACTACATGGCTGATGCCCTAGCACTACACAGCTGATGCCCTAGCACTACACTGCTGATGCCCTAGCACTACACAGCTGATGCCCTAGCACTACACAGCCAATGCCCTAGCACTATATGGCTGATGCCCTAGCACTACACAGCCGATGCCCTAGCACTACACAGCTGATGCCCTAGCACTACACTACATGGCTGATGCCCTAGCACTACACTACACAGCTGATGCCCTAGCACTACACAGCTGATGCCCTAGCACTGCACTACACGGCTGATGCCCTAGCACTACACAGCTGATGCCCTAGCACTACACTACACAGCTGATGCCCTAGCACTACACAGCTGATGCCCTAGCACTACACTGCTGATGCCCTAGCACTACACGGCTGATGCCCTAGCACTACACTACACAGCCGATGCCCTAGCACTACACAGCTGATGCCCTGGCACTACACAGCCGATGCCCTAGCACTACACAGCCGATGCCCTAGCACTACACGGCTGATGCCCTAGCACTACACGGCTGATGCCCTAGCACTACACGGCTGATGCCCTAGCACTACACAGCTGATGCCCTAGCACTGCACTACACGGCTGATGCCCTAGCACTACACAGCTGATGCCCTAGCACTACACTACACAGCTGATGCCCTAGCACTACACAGCCGATGCCCTAGCACTGCACAGCTGATGCCCTAGCACTACACGGCTGATGCCCTAGCACTACACAGCTGATGCCCTAGCACTACACAGCTGATGCCCTAGCACTACACTGCTGATGCCCTAGCACTACACGGCTGATGCCCTAGCACTACACGGCTGATGCCCTAGCACTACACTGCTCATGCCCTAGCACTACATGGCTGATGCCCTAGCACTACACTGCTGATGCCCTAGCACTACACGGCTGATGCCCTAGCACTACACGGCTGATGCCCTAGCACTACACAGCTGATGCCCTAGCACTACACAGCTGATGCCCTAGCACTACACAGCTGATGCCCTAGCACTACACTGCTGATGCCCTAGCACTACACGGCTGATGCCCTAGCACTACACGGCTGATGCCCTAGTACTACACTGCTCATGCCCTAGCACTACACTGCTCATGCCCTAGCACTACACGGCTGATGCCCTAGCACTACACTGCTGATGCCCTAGCACTACACGGCTGATGCCCTAGCACTACATGGCTGATGCCCTAGCACTACACAGCTGATGCCCTAGCACTACACTGCTGATGCCCTAGCACTACACAGCTGATGCCCTAGCACTACACAGCCAATGCCCTAGCACTATATGGCTGATGCCCTAGCACTACACAGCCGATGCCCTAGCACTACACAGCTGATGCCCTAGCACTACACTACATGGCTGATGCCCTAGCACTACACTACACAGCTGATGCCCTAGCACTACACAGCTGATGCCCTAGCACTGCACTACACGGCTGATGCCCTAGCACTACACAGCTGATGCCCTAGCACTACACTACACAGCTGATGCCCTAGCACTACACAGCTGATGCCCTAGCACTACACTGCTGATGCCCTAGCACTACACGGCTGATGCCCTAGCACTACACTACACAGCCGATGCCCTAGCACTACACAGCTGATGCCCTGGCACTACACAGCCGATGCCCTAGCACTACACAGCCGATGCCCTAGCACTACACGGCTGATGCCCTAGCACTACACGGCTGATGCCCTAGCACTACACGGCTGATGCCCTAGCACTACACAGCTGATGCCCTAGCACTACACGGCTGATGCCCTAGCACTACACAGCTGATGCCCTAGCACTACACGGCTGATGCCCTAGCACTACACGGCTGATGCCCTAGCACTACACAGCTGATTCAGTTGTAGTTATTTCAATCAGCTGTGTAGGGTAGGACCGACTTTGGGAACGCCTGGTATAGAGGAACTGTATGTACCTCTGACACAGACGAATGATGCCGTGACGCAGCTGAGGGAGGGCTGTGATCTGTCAGACAGTTCCCTCTGAAAGGGCCCAGTGGCTAAGAACCCAACAGCAGTCAAAACCTGGACATGGACAGGTATTGCCTGATGAACGAGTATTGGCCGCACAAACATTGCCCCAATTCAGCACATCAAATCAAATCAAATGTATTTATATAGCGCTTCTTACATCGGTTGATATCTCAAAGTGCTGTACAGAAACCCAGCCTAAAACCCCAAACAGCAAGCAATGCAGGTGTAGAAAGGCCAAAACCTAGGAAGAAACCTAGAGAGGAACCAGGCTATGAGGGGTGGCCAGTCCTCTTCTGGCTGTGCCGGGTGGAGATTATAACAGAACAGCACATAGGTCCAACTGAATGGTATATGGCAACATACTACCTGTACCTGTTCATAATACCTGAACCTGCTCAAAATTACCTGAACCTCATAATACCTGAAACCTCATAATACCTGAACCTCATAATACCTGAACCTCATAATACCTGAACCTCATAATACCTGAACCTCATAATACCTGAACCTCATAATACCTGAACCTCATAATACCTGAACCTCATAATACCTGAACCTCATAATACCTGAACCTCATAATACCTGAACCTCATAATACCTGAACCTCATAATACCTGTACCTCATAATACCTGAACCTCATAATACCTGAACCTCATAATACCTGAACCTCATAATAACTGAACCTCATAATACCTGAACCTCATAATACCTGAACCTCATAATACCTGAACCTCATAATACCCGAACCTCATAATTCCTGAACCTCATAATACCTGAACCTCATAATGCCTGAAACGGATAATACCTGAACCTCATAATACCTGAACCTCATAATACCTGAACCTCATAATTCCTGAACCTCATAATACCTGAACCTCATAATGCCTGAAACGGATAATACCTGAACCTCATAATACCTGAACCTCATAATACCTGAACCTCATAATACCTGTACCTGTTCATAATGCCTGAACCTCATAATGCCTGAACCTCATAATGCCTGAACCTCATAATGCCTGAACCTCATAATACCTGAACCTCATAATGCCTGAACCTCATAATGCCTGAACCTCATAATACCTGTACCTCATAATACCTGAACCTCATAATGCCTGAACCTCATAATGCCTGAACCTCATAATACCTGTACCTCATAATACCTGAACCTCATAATACCTGAACCTCATACTGCCTGAACCTCATAATACCTGAACCTCATAATACCTGAACCTCATAATGCCTGAACCTCATAATACCTGAACCTCATAATACCTGTACCTGTTCATAATACCTGTACCTGTTCATAAGCCTGCCATCTTCAGGTGCATAAAAAGTCAGCTCTGTCTCAAAGACACACTTGTGGCGAATAACCAATGGCAATATCCTCCAAGAGTGCCAATGCAACCATGGGCTTTGGATGCAACTAGTCTAGAATGCACATGGCTCTATTTATATGAACATAGACAATTTGAAGTAATTGCTAGCACCAGTACTGTGAAATGCACCAATGGTAAAATGTAAAATGTTAATGAGTGATAATTAATTAACCTATAAGAAGTAGTCTAGGGCCCAAGTGAACTATTTGATATAACCTATAGTATAATAAGAATAACAATGACAATGATAAGAATAAGTACAAATAATAATGTACCCTACATATACTGTAGATGAGAAACCTACAGTGCCTTCAGAATGTATTCACACCCTTTGACATTTCCCTCATTTTGTTGTGTTACAAACTGAATTAAAAAAATATAAAATTGAGATTTTTAAGTCACTGGCCTACAAACAATACACCATAATGTAAAAGTGTCATTTCGGGGTTTTTTATTAATAAAAAGCTGAAATGTCTTGAGTCAGTAAGTATTCAACCCCTTTATTATGGCAAAAATGTGTTAATGAGTAAACATTTTATTAACAAGTCAAGTAAGTTGCATGGACTCTGTGTGCAAATAATTTTGTTTAATATGGTTTTTGAAAGACTACATTATCTCTGTACGCCACACATACAATTATCTGTAAGGTCCCTCAGTCGAGCAGTGAATATCAAACACAGATTCAACCACAAAGACCAGGGAGGTTTTCCAATGCCTCACAAAGAAGGACACCTATTGGTAGATGGGTAAAAATAAAAAAGAACACACATTGACTATCCCTTTGAGCAGGGTGAAGTTATTATTTCCACTTTGGATGGAGTATCAATACACCCAGTCAATACACCCAGTCAATACAAAAATACAGGCGTCCTTCCTAACTCAGTTGCCGGAGAGGAAGAAAACCGCTCAGGGATTTCACCATGAAGACAATGGTGACTTTAAATAAGATAGGAGAAAACTGAGCTGAGATCAACAACATTGTAGTTACTTCACCATACTAACTGAATTGTCAGAGTGAAAAGAAGGAAGCCCGTACAGAACAAAGATATCCCAAAACATGCATCCTGTTTGCAACAAGGCACTAAAACAGGGTTTCCCAAACTCGGTCCTCGGGACCCCAAGGGGTGCACATTTTGGTTTTTGCACTAGCACCACACAGCTGATTCAAATAATCAACTAATCATCAAGCTGTAGTGTTAGTGCAAAAAACTAAACGGGCACCTCATGGGGTCCTGAGGACCGAGTTTGGAAAACACTGCACTAAATGAATATTGCAAAAAATGTGGCAACGCAATTAACTAAATAAACAATTTAGCGTTTAGCTTAAATCCAATACAACACGTTACTGAGTACCACTCACCATATTTTCAAAGATAGTGGTGGCTGCATCATGTTATGGGTATGCTTGTAATCGTTAAGGGATGGGGAGTTTATCAGGATAAAAAAGAAACATAGTGGAGCTGAGCACAGGGAAAATCCTAGAGGAAAACCTTGTTCAGTCGGAGTTCCACCAGACACCGGGAGATGAATTCACCTCTCAGCAGGACAATAACCTTAAACACAAGGCCAAATCTACACTGGAGTTGCTTGCCAAGAAGACAGTGAATGTTCCTGAGTGGTCGAGTTACAGTTTTGACTTAAATCTCCTTGAAAATCTATGACAAGGCCTGAAAATGATTGTCTGAGCAATAATCAACAACCAACTTGGCAGAGCTTGAAGAATTCAAATAATAATGTGCAAATGTTACACAATACAGGTGTGGAAAGGTCTTAGAGACTTACCCAGAAAGACTCACAGCTGTAATCGCTGCCAAAAGGTGCTTCTACAAAGTATTGACTCAGTGGTGTGAATACTTATGTAAGTGAGATATTTCTGTGTTTAATTTTCAATACATTTGCAACAATAAGTCAAGGGATATGAATACTTTCTAATAGGCACTGTACATGTCTATTAGCCTAACAGTCTATTGTATATTGCATCCTTTTAGCCTCTAGGATGTGCAGAGTCTGAAGTTTGTGTGGTGGGAGGTGAGCACATTCTCACCTCAAAAAATGACAACTTTTGTTCGAAAACTAGCATGCACACCTTTTGGTGTATACTTTGTACTTGCGCACGGTTTCTAAATTAGGCCCCTGCAAAGGAAGGAGGGAGACGGGACTATTGTGACAGTTATGGAGAAGACCAAAGGAATGTGGAGGGGAGCATGACGGAGTTAGAGCAAGGACCAATGGAAGGTGGTTGGTGGCGAGTGATTGTGTATCTGATTGGCTGTGGCAGCGGTAATGGTAAGTGAGAGGTAATTAGACACAAAAGACTACTGTGCAGCACTCCATCCGCTGAACAGAGCCCAGCCACACTTATCTTTATCTTCATTTATCATTTATCTTCATCCATTTATCTTCATCCATTTAGCAGGAGGCACAGGGGCAGGGCCAACATAACAGATCGTCTCCATCTGTCTTTTACATGTTAGTCATTTAGCAGACACTCTTCTCCAGAGCGACTTACAGTTAGTGCATTCATCTTAAGATAGCTAGGTGGGACAACCACATATCACAATTCCAGCTTTAACTTTAGACTAATCTGCCCTGGGCTCTTTGTGTACATCCGATCCAATCTTTGGGCTACCCAAGAGGAAACACCGGTGAGGATTCATCATCATAGTCTTCGGTGGACAGACAAGATGGATATGCCAGGAGCCCCTCTTTCACAACCCACAACTCCCAGTAGGGTCCCATACGCTCAGCCACCCCGCAGGGACACTTGATGGGAGCGGGCATCAGAAAGCTAGCAGAACTACGGCTGCCAGGGGGGGAGGAAATCCCCCCCAAAAAACTGGCACAGCAATCAGGACTCTTCTCTCTTAGGCTGCTGGAGAGACTTATAGCAGCCACAGGGGAGGGAGGGCCACCATCGTTTCCTACACTGCACGTGACAGCAGAGACTGGAAAGACTGGGGTATGGCGAGAGGGTCCGGACGAAACGAATGGCTCCAGGGTCTGGAGGAACTGTTTTAAAAAAAGACTAACATTATGCAGATACTATACATGATATACTGTATACATACACAGAGTGTATAAAACATTAGGAACACCTGCTCTTTCCATGACATAAACTGACTGGGTGAATCCAGGTGAAAGCTATGATTCCTTATTGATGTCACCTGTTAAATCCACTTCAATCAGTGTAGATGAAGGGGAAGAGACGGGTTAAAGAAGGATTGTTAAACCTTGAGACAATTGAGACATGTATTATGTATGTGTACCATTCAGAGGCTGAATTGGCAAGACAAAAGATTAAAGTGCCTTTGAACGGGTACGGTAGTAGGTTCCACCTGTTTGAGTGTGTAAAGACCTGCAACTCTGCTGGGTTTTTCATGTTCAACAGTTTTCCGTGTGTATCAAGAATGGTCCACCAAAGGACATCCAGCCAACGGCAGGACAGTGGTCAAAAACGGGTCATTGAAGAAAGAGGACAAAAAAGATTGAATTGTGCAGAGCAACAGGCAGGCTACAGTTAGTCAACTGACAGTCCAGTACAACATTGGTGCCCAAAGAGCCATTAACAAATACAAAACTCATAGTACCTAGACACGGATGTGGTTACACTTCTTTCAGCAAAAAAACAAGAAACTGCGGTTGCAGTGTGCTAAAGGAACAAAAATATTGGACACAGGAGAATTGGAAAAACATTGTCTGGTCTGATAAATCCCAGTTAAGGCTGTTTCACGCTGATGGGAGGCCTAGGGGATGGAGAAAACCACGAGTACATGCATCCATCATGCTGCGTGTCAACATTGCAGGCTCATGGTGGTGGTGTGATGGTGTGGGGTTGTGTTTTCATATCACACATTGGGCCCCTTGATAAAAGTGAAGCAATGTTTGAATGTCACAGGACATCTGAACATCAATGCCAATCAGGCGTATTCCTTCATGGCAGCAGTGTATACATCTGCAAATGGATTTGCCCCAACAGGATAATGCCCCATGCCACAAGGCTTGGATTGTCCAGGAATGGTTCCACAAAGGGTATTTTGGGTATTTTGGATCCCCATTCATCTTTATTTTACCGCTAATGCTAATGTTAATGTTTCTTATAAGTGAATTGCCCTATCTATCTCATAGCCTATATTCATTACCAAAATGACCTAGCTGTAAGGCGCTGTCTATTTTTCTTGATACAGTACAGCAGAGATAGGCTACATATTTCAAAAGCACTCAAGGATCCCTGAGTCTCTGTATTTGAACTTTGTTTATTGTGATATAGCGTGATTATATCAGCAGAATTCAATAAAATTTCAATCCAAGAAACTCCCAAAAACTGTAGCCCTCTCGTCGATTTCAATTGCCCCCTTTATCACTTTATCCTGGCACCGGGGCTGCTGTGATTCAGACACTTTTGCTTTTCTCTTTCTGATATTTTACCTAGTTTGCAACTGATCACTATCATCATCACCACCAATACCATCATCATCATCATCATCATGATCATCATCAACACCAATATCATCATCATCATCATCACCAATATCATCATCATCATCATCAACACCAATACCACCATTATCATCATCATCACCATCAACACCACCAATACCATCATCATCATCATCATCATCATCGCCATCAATATCATCATCATCATCATAATCAACACCAATACCATCATCATCATCATCATCATCATCACCATCATCATCATCATCATCATCATCATCACCATCAATATCATCATCATAATCAACACCAATACCATCATCATCATCATCATTATCACCAATACCATCATCATCATCACCATCAATATCATCATCATCATCATCACCAATATCATCATCATCATCATCAACACCAATACCATCATCATCATCATCAACACCAATACCACCATTATCATCATCATCACCATCAATATCATCATCATCACCATCACCATCAATATCATCATCATCATCATCATCATCATCATCATCATCACCATCACCAATACCATCATCATCATCATCACCAATACCACCATTATCATCACTATCATCATCACCAATATCATCATCATCATCATCACCAATACCATCATCATCATCATCACCAATACCATCATCATCATCATCATCATCACCAATACCACCATTATCATCACTATCATCATCACCATCATCATCACCAATACCATCATCATCATCATCATCATCATCATCATCATCATCATCATCACCAATACCATCATCATCATCATCATCACCATCATCATCATCATCATTATCATCACTATCATCATCACCATCATCATCATCATCATCATCACCAATACCACCATCATCATCATCATCAATACCACCATTATCATCACTATAATCATCACCATCATCATCATCATCATCACCAATACCACCATTATCATCACTATCATCATCACCATCATCATCATCACCAATACCATCATCATCATCACCAATATCATCATCATCATCATCATCAACACCACCAATACCATCATCATCATCATCATCACCATCATCAACACCACCAATACCATCATCATCATCATCATCATCATCATCACCATTATCATCACTATCATCATCATCATCACCACCATTATCATCATCACCAATATCATCATCATCATCATCATCACCAATACCATCATCATCATCATCATCATCATCATCATCATCATCATCACCAATACCACCATTATCATCACTATCATCATCACCAATATCATCATCATCATCATCACCAATACCACCATTATCATCACTATCATCATCACCAATATCATCATCATCATCATCATCACCAATACCACCATTATCATCACTGTCATCATCACCAATATCATCATCATCATCATCATCACCAATACCACCATTATCATCATCATCATCACCAATATCATCATCATCATCATCGCCACCAACACATCATCATCATACTCATCATTAGGTGCTGACCTGTTGCAACCACTGTGATTATTATTATCTGACCCTGCTGGTCATCTATGAACGTTTGAACATCTTGGCCATGTTCTGTTATAATCTCCACCCGGCACAGCCAGAAGAGGACTGGCCACCCCTCAGAGCCTGGTTTCTCTTTAGGTTTCTTCCTAGGTTCTGGCCTTTCTAGGGAGTTTTTACGAGCCACCGTGCTTCTACATCTACATTGCTTGCTGTTTGGGGTTTTAGGCTGGGTTTCTGTACATCGGGTGATGTAAAAACGGCTTTATAAATACATTTGATTGATTGATTGATCACCATCACCACCAATACCATCATTACCATCATCATCATCATCACCAATAGCATCATCATCACCACCAATACCATCATCATCATTACCACCAATACCATCATCATCATCATCATCATCATCACCACCAATACCATCATACCACCACCACCACATCATCACCAATACCAATACCATCATTACCATCATCATCATCATCATCATCACCAATAGCATCATCATCACCATCATCATTATCACCAATACCATCATCATCATCACCGACACCATCATCACCAATACCATCATCATAATCCCCAATACCATCATCATCATCATCAATACCATCATCACCATCATCGTCTCTCTCACTGAAGTGGAGTGTTAGGCAAGGACCCTGATATAGCAGACAGCTATTTGAGGAATGAGGAGTAGAGGAGCTTGGGAGATGCAGACAGGAATAGATGAGCGACGAAAAATGGTGCCTTCGGGGCTTATGATGACTGTAGCAGTTAGTAATAAGAGAAATGATGTGTTTGGAGTCACAGAGACGTTTCTAGCTGGTGTAATACGCAATGCCAGTGATTTTACACTGGAAACGTGAAGACGCCTTGACAAGCTCTAAAAGAGGTCATGTCAGACCGTGCTGCCACATTGCAGAACCGTAGTCAGTGTTTCTTGTGAGTAATTTGAATAGTGACATATACTAAATAAGGTTATAATATGTCTGTAGCTCTCCACAGTGTTATACATGTCCTTTACTCTATGTCTTTTGCTTATGTGGTAAAAGTGAATACTTGTCGGTACTTACCTGAAATAATTCAACACCATTGATAACTACCCGATACTTCACATAGTGAAGCTTGTATTAATGAATCTCAAAGAAACAGAAAATGTAATTACTGTTGGGTGGTTACTGCTTTAACAAGTCATTTCTAACTAACTATCTGGTAAACACCGGGTTGTAAAATAAAGCCTTTTTACTAGCCTTCTCTATCCTCCCAACAGTAGGTCTATGCCAGGTCCCTGGCAGTATAACAAAGGGGACACTTGAGGCCCAACACTTCATGTTCTGACAAATCATGACAGAGGCCCAATAGAGGTCCAATTTTCAGGGAATTTGATTCACTCATGCCTCGTGGCAGTCAAGGAAGAACATTATATATAATCAGTACCAGTCAAAAGTTTGGATACACCTACTCATTCCAGGATTTTTCTTTATTTTTACTATTTTCGAACATTGTAGAATTATAATGAAGACATCAAAACTATGAAATAACACATACTACACATCATGTAGTAACCAAAAAAGTGTTAAATAAAACAAAATATATTTGAGATTTGAGATTCTTCAAAGTAGTCAACCCTTTGCCTTGATGACAGCTTTGCACACTCTTGGCATTCTCTCAACCAGCTTCATGCAGTAGTCACCTGGAATGCATTTCAATTAACAGGTGTGCCTTGTTAAAAGTTCATTTGTGGAATTTATTTCCTTCTTAATGCGTTTGAGCCAATCAGTTGTGTTGTGACAAGGTAGGGGTGGTATACAGAAGAAAGCCCTATTTGATAAAAGACCAAGTTCATATGTGACCGACCGGCTCAAATCGGTCTTATGTAGAAACATTTGAAATTTTGTTTTTTACATTGGATAAAAGTAGAGACTTAGAGCTACAAAATCATATATCGTACATTGCATTTGAGGAACAATGGGAAAGTAATTTTGCTTTGAAATTTGCTAAACTTGTAAACTAACTTTTGAGGAAATGGCCTTTGAATATTTTGGTACTACTACTGGTGAGCCCTTCTTTGTCTACACCCATTCAGAATCGTTCACATCCTCTTAAGCTTTAGCCACACCCATCTATTAAGGCATTGATCAGAGCATTATGTACTGTACAGGAGTCAAGCACCCCTGTAAAGACCTTTATTATACACAGATTCAAAATAGCTATTGATAACAAATGTGTAGTTTGTGGTTCCCAGAGACACTTGACCATTATGTTTGGGACTGTTCTTATGTCAGAAGATTTTGGAGTGAGTCTTCTTATGGCTGCAGCCCGACGTCGGTACACTTATGACAACAGCCAGCTCAAGTGGAGGGTGCGAAATTCAAAATATATATTTTTTAAATATTTAACTTTCACACATTAACAAGTCCAATACAGCATATGAAAGGTACACATCTTGTGAATCCAGCCAACATGTCCGATTTTTAAAATGTTTTACAGCGAAAACACCACGTATATTTATGTTAGCTCACCACCAAATACAAAAGAGGACAGACATTTTTCACAGCACAGGTAGCATGCACAAAGCCAATCTAACTAACCAAGAACCAACCAAACTAACCAAGAAACAACTTCATCAGATGACAGTCTTATAACATGTTATTCAATAAATCTATGTTTTGTTCGAAAAATGTGCATATTTCAGGTATAAATCATAGTTTACATTGCAGCTACAATCAGAAGTTGCACCGAAAGCAGACAGAATAATTACAGACACCAACGTCAAATACCTAATTACTCATCATAAAACATTTCTGAAAAATACATAGTGTACAGCAATTGAAAGACAGGCATCTTGTGTTTCCAGACAATATTTCCGATTTATCAAGTGTTTTACAGCGAAAACACAATATAGCGTTATATTAGCTTAGCACAATAGCCAGAAAGACAAGCCATTTCGCAGTAGCAAAAGTAAGCGATCGTAACAAACAAGCAAAATATATATAATTTTTGACTAACCTTGATTTTCTTCCTCAGATGACAGTCCTATAACATCAGGTTATACATACACTTATGTTTTGTTCGAAAATGTGCATATTTAGAGCTGAAATCAATGGTTACACCGTGTGCTAACTTAGCTACTTTTCCCCACTACGTCCGGATTTTTCCTGACACTTTTTCTGACACACATATTCTGACCAAATAGCTATTCATAAACATAACTAAAAAATACATGTTGTATAGGAAATGATAGATCCATTAGTTCTTAATGAAATCGCAGTGTTAGAATTCTAAAAATAACTTCATTACGATATGCAGCTTCGGTATAGCTAGAGTACCCAAAGGTTGGGCGTCGGCGACTTGTTCACATGTACGACAGATATATGAAATAACATCATAAAATGGGTCTTACTTTTGGTGATCTTCCATCAGAATGTTGGACAAGGTGTCCTTTGTCCAGAACAGTCGTTGTTTGGATTTGGGACGTCCAATATCCCTCTCGATTTAGCTTGCACACTAGCCAGGTGGCTCTAATCACTCCAACGTCAACAAAGTCAGAGAACGGAACACGGCAAAACTCCCGAAAAAATTTCAATAATCTGATTAAACTATATTGAAAAAACATACTTTACGATGATATGGTCACATGTATCAAATAAAATCAAAGCCGGAGATATTGGTCGTCCATAACGGCAGCTAAACAGAAGGCAATTCCACTGTCAAGCGCGCGCTCCTCAGAGTACCGGAAATGAGGGACACGTCATACAAAGAGCCTGTATTCAACGTCAGACCAAGATAAACACGAAATTTCTTCTCTCACCGCCTCTTGACACCCAGGGGAAGGTGTATGAAGTGTACGTAGACTCTTACGTTCATTGCCCATGTATAGGCAGGGAGTAGAAGAGAGCCTCGGTTTCAGACATTCCACTTCCTGGTCAGGAAGTGTGCTGCAGAATGACTTCTGTTTCACTCAGAGAAATAATTCAAACGGTTTTAGAAATTAGAGAGTGTTTTCTATCCAATAGTAATAATAATATGCATATTGTACGAGCAAGAATTGAGTACGAGGCCGTTTGAAATGGGCACATTTTATCTGGCTACTCAATACGCCCCCTGCAGCCCAAACAGGTTAAAAGATTTTATTTTAAAAGAAATATAATATAATATTAATGTTAATTTGAAAGACTCGAACGCACCCGAAATGATTACTTGCATAGTGGAGTCTTTGTTAAGACATGTAGCTAGCTAGCTAAACCATGAACCATAATCACAACTCATGACGTTACTACCCTGCATGAATCTGCAGGTAGCTAACCAACCATGTTAGCTAGCCAAGCAAATGGTTCTGAGATATGATTAATAAGATCATACACGTAATGTTAGCTAGCGAGCCAGCCAGCTAACGTTAGCTAGCTAACAGTACACTTTAACTTGAAATGAAACCACTTTCTTACCCGTATACATCATAGATGGACGCGTCTCCTGTCATGGATGCCATGGTTGCCCTTAGTTTGAAGATGTAATCCGGAGACAGGTGTTTACTCCACTCCTTAGCTGTCATACTTGAATTCCACTGAACTCGGTCCTTCAGAAAGTGGAGAGCTACACCTTTGCAGTTTACTAAGCGATACATACAAAAAGTTGCGTTAGACAGGATAACCAACACATACTGACCAGCTAAAATAGACAGAAGCATGCTATATGACAGACCAATCCGAACTCATCTCTCGGCATGTCCAGCCCACTCATTGCCTCAGCCAATCATGTCTAGCGGGAAGGTTGAAGTATTTTTCTGTGGCTAAACCAACTAGGCTCGCAATTGAACAGTTGTATTTGTATTTACATGTGGCATACACGTTTGTTATTAAGGCACATGAAAGTTCACATGTTCGAGAAGGCATTTCTGCCAAAAAAATGCATTTTGATTAAAAAAAGTTTACATTCAAATGGGTCTCCTGTGAAGTACAGACCCGCGACATCGCCTAGTTTCCTGAAACGGGTCACATATTATGGCAAGAACAGCTCAAATAAGCAAAGAGAAATGACAGTCCATCATTACTTGAAGACATGAATGTCAGTCAATCTGGAAAATTTCAAGAAGTTTCTTCAAGTGCAATGATGAAACTGGCTCTCATGAAGACCGCCACAGGAAAGGAAGACTTAGAGTTACCTCTGCTGCAGAGGATAAGTTCATTAGAGTTAGCAGCCTCAGAAATTGCAGCTTAAATATATGCTTCACAGAGTTCAAGTAACAGACACATCTCAACATCAACTGTTCAGAGGAGACTGCGTGAATCAGGCCTTCATAGTCGAATTGCTGTAAATGAACCAATACTTAAGGACACCAATAATAAGAAGAGACTTGCTTGGGCCAAAAAACACGAGCATTGGACATTAGACTGCTGGAAATCTATCCTTTGTTCTGATGAGTCCAAATTTGAGATTTTTGGTTCCAAACGCCATTTCTTTGTGAGATGCAGAGTAGGTGAATGGATGATCTTTGAATGTGTGGTTCCCACCGTGAAGCATGGAGGAGGAGGTGTGATGGTGTGGGGTCGCTTTGCAGGTGACACTGTCAGTGATTTTTTTAGAATTCAAGGAACACTTAACCAGAATGGCTACCACAGTATTTTGCAGCGATATGCCATGCCATCTGGTTTGGTTCTAGAAGGTCAGTATCCCGGAGTCGCCTCTTCACTGTTGACGTTGACACTGGTGTTTTACGGGTACTATTTAATGAAGCTGCCAGTTGAGGACTTGTGAAGCATCTGTTTCTCAAACTAGACACCCTAATATACTTGTCATCTTGCTCAGTTGTGCACCGGGGCCTCCCACTCCTCTTTCTATTATAGTAAGAGCTAGTTTGCGCTGTTCTGTGAAGGGAGTAGTACACAGCGTTGTACGAGATCTTCAGTTTCTAGGCAATTTCCCAGAACAAGAATAGACTGACGAGTTTCAGAAGAAAGGTCTTTGTTTCTGGCCATTTTGAGCCTGTAATCGAACCCACAAATGCTGATGCTCCAGATACTCAACTAGTCTAAAGAAGGGCAGTTTTAATTGCTTCTTTAACCAGGGCAACAATTTCAGCTGTGCTAACATAATTGCAAAAGGTTTTTCTAATGATCAATTAGCCTTTTAAAATTATAAACTTGGATTAGCTAACACAATGTGCCATTGGAATACAGGAGTGATGGTTGGTGATAATGGGCCTCTGTACGGCTATGTAGATGTTCCATTAAAAAAAATCTGCCGTTTCCAGCTACAATAGTCATTTACAACATTAACAATGTCTACACTGTATTTTTGATCAATTTTATGTTATTATTTTCAACCTTTTGAACAGTAGTGTATATACACAGTAGTGTATATACATATATATATATATATACAAAAAACAGAGACCTTAAAACAGAGACCTTACCACCATATATATATGGTGGTACACCAATTAATCACTCTCCCCATCTGTTTTAAGGTCTCTGTTTTGTGTATCTCAAAATGTCCCCATTTCCATTTTAGGTTGGAATGGGATATGTCGACACAGGAAGAGAAAAAAAGTGAGTATCTTGAACTTCAAACATATTCGAACTGATTTATCTACTCTTGAACAATTATACAATATTACAAATGCAAAAATTCTTCACTGTTACAGAAAAACATACACAGAAATAAATGTATTTCTAAATTTACAGTATCAAATAATCTTGAACTATTTAAAGTACCCTCTAGCATACACGTGTGAAGTGTGTATATGAAGGTAATCACAGTTTTCTTGAAGTGTTTTCTTTGTACATGCAGTAAACACATCTTCATGTGTCTGTTACAGTACCGCTATAACCAGATATTATTTCCAGTCATCTATGTGGGCCATTATGCGGAATGCATATCTGTGCAGACAGGTGGGTAGACAACAACATGATTTAATGTGTGTGTGTGTGTGTGTGTGTGTGTGTGTGTGTGTGTGTGTGTGTGTGTGTGTGTGTGTGTGTGTGTGTGTGTGTGTGTGTGTGTGTGTGTGTGTGTGTGCGTGTGCGTGTGTGTGCGTGTGTGTGCGTGTGTGTGCGTGTTGGTTACGGTTGTGTTTAGCTGTGTGGTCTTCCTCGCCTCAGAAATTTGACCCACATGCTTGGATGTTTTCCCTGATAACACATTAAGCTCAGTCTGATGTTAGCTACAGCTGTCCTTTTTTCCCGCAGTTGTCTTTCATTGTTAGCAAGTAGGAGAAGCATTCGCCAATGATTAAAGCGAACGCTAGGTGAAACTGACAGGCCACCTCCATGGCTGTCAGCTATCTGAAGCAGAACTAGGATGAGAAGATTAAAATACTTAGACACTTAACCCTCACTGTTGAAATGTCATTGAGGGTAGCATTAGTGTTGACCTATCAGAAAAGACACAAGCGCACACCTACCTGAATACACGCAGACACACACATACACACACAGTCACACAAACGCAATTGCAAAGATACTTTTCTGACCACTACTACTGATTCATGTTTTACTACAGTTGCATTCCCAAACTTTTTTTTTCTTTTCTTCAAATGGTTGAACGTCAAATTCTGTGAGTGGCACACTCCTGCACACTTTCAACTATCATATCACATCATAAATGTGTTCATTCCTGGTGGCAGGCATTAATTAAGGAAATGACTGAAGTGATCTAAATTTCATAATCTGTGTTAAGTCTTTGGACTTCCAAAATCTAAAATCCTGATGCCGAGAACGTACGACAGGAGAGATTATCATGACCTTTCTAGAACGCCTGGAAGTAATCCTTTTCAGTGTATCTTCCACACAAGCTGCTTTGTTTTTTTTACTCTTAAGGAACTGATTTCAGGTGGCTTTCAACTGGTTGCATGTGTGCACTTAAGAGTGAACAGTGGTCTCCATAAATAATGCTATGGCGTTGTGGAAAGCGAATGAAATATACAACTGTCTCCTTACTGCAGAGTAAGCACAGATGGTCCTCGGATCAAGGACCCTTGGATGTACTGCAAGAGCAGAAGACTGTTCCAACAGAAGACATCACTTCATATCTGGAAAACCATTATAGTGACTTACGTGAATAATAGCATTGCGGCCTTAAGACAATGGTCACTTTTCTGGATCTCTGTGTGTTAAATCCTGTAATATATTGTCATTTGGATGACTTGGAAGAAGGACTGTATCTATCATAAAAACATAAATAAATTGTACTCAGTGTATTCCCACTGGCCACAGGCGTCAATTCAACATCTATTCCAAGTTGGTTCAACGTAATTTTCAAATGTATGAAGATGACCATCCCCCCCACCCTTCTCACTGAAGGAGTCTCCTCTGTTAAGCATGCAGAATAGATATTTAGGTCCAAAATATTCTTATTGAATCAGTTATTTACACTGTCCACATTATACAAAAGTATGCGGGCACCCCTTCAAATTAGTGGATTCAGTTATTTCAGCCACCCCCGTTGCTGTCAGGTGTATAAAATCAAGCACACAGCCATGCAATCTCCATAGGAAAAAAAACATCTTACTGAATCAGCTATATATGTCTGCCTTCTCCTGGACTGGAGCACTGAGTTCAGACACAGAGGCTTTACACAGGCAGCCTAATTCTGATCTTTCTTTCTTCTCTAATTGGTCATTTGACGAGTAAGATCAGCTCTGGTCTTCTCTAATTGGTCAAGTAAGATCAGCTCTGAAAAAAATCTGGTCAAAAGACAAATTGTGCTACAGTTGAAGTCAGGAAGTTTACATACACTATGTTTATTCATATTCACCATCATGTTTATTCATATTCACCATCATGTTGATTCATACAGTTGAAGTGGGAAGTTTACATACACTTAGGTTGGAGTCATTAGAACTTGTTTTTCAACCACTCTACAAATTTCTTGTTAACAAACTATAGTTTTGGCAAGTCGTGACATGACACAAGTCATTTTTTCCAGCAATTGTTTACATACAGATTATTTCACTTATAACTCACTGTATCACAATTCAAGTGGGTCAGAAGTTTACATACACTACAGTCGTGGCCAGAAGTTTTGAGAATGACAGAAATATTATTTTTCACAAAAAAATCTGCTGCCTCAGTTTGTATGATGGCAATTTGCATATACTCCAGAATGCTATGAAGAGTGATCAGATGAATTGCAATTAATTGCAAAGTCCCTCTTTGCCATGCAAATGAACTGAATCCCCCAAAAACATATCCACTGCATTTCAGCCCTGCCACAAAAGGACCAGCTGACATCATGTCAGTGATTCTCTCGTTAACACAGGTGTGAGTGTTGACGAGGACAAGGCTGGAGATCACTCTGTCATGCTGATTGAGTTCGAATAACAGACTGGAAGCTTCAAAAGGAGGGTGGTGCTTGGAATCATTGTTCATCCTCTGTCAGCCATGGTTACCTGCAAGGAAACACGTGCCGTCATCATTGCTTTGCACAAAAAGGGCTTCACAGGCAAGGATATTGCTGCCAGTAAGATTGCACCGAAATCAACCATTTATCGGATCATCAAGGACTTCAAGGAGAGCGGTTCAGTTGTTGTGAAGAAGGCTTCAGGGCTCCCAAGAAAGTCCAGCAAGCGCCAGGACCGTCTCCTAAAGTTGATTGAGCTGCGAGATCGGGGCACAACCAGTACAGAGCTTGCTCAGGAATGGCAGCAGGCAGGTGTGAGTGCATCTGCATGCACAGTGAGGCGAAGACTTTTGGAGGATGGCCTGGTGTCAAGAAGGGCAGCAAAGAAGCCACTTCTCTCCAGTAAAAGCATCAGGGACAGACTGATATTCTGTAAAAGGTACAGGGATTGGACTGCTGAGGACTGGGGTAAAGTCATTTTCTCTGATGAATCCCCTTTCTGATTGTTTGGGGCATCCGGAGAAAAAGCTTGTCCGGAGAAGACAAGGTGAGTGCTACCATCGGTCCTGTGTCATGCCAACAGTAAAGCATCCTGAGACCATTCATGTGTGGGGTTGCTTCTCAGCCAAGGGAGTGGGCTCACTCACAATTTTGCCTAAGAACACAGCCATGAATAAAGAATGGTACCAACACCTCCTCCGAGAGCAACTTCTCCCAACCATCCAGGAACAGTTTGGTGACAAACAATGCCTTTTCCAGCATGGTGGAGCACCTTAAGGCAAAAGTGATAACTAAGCAGATCGTGGAACAAATCATCAATATTTTGGGTCCATGGCCAGGAAACTCCCAAGACCTTAATTCCCATTGAGAACTTGTGGTCAATCCTCAAGAGGCGGGTGGACAAACAAAAACCCACAAATTCTGACAATCTCCAGTCAGTCAGGATGTGGCCCAGAAGATAATTGACAGCATGCCAGGGCTGATTGCAGAGGTCTTGAAAAAGAAGGGTCAACACTGGAAATATTGACTCTTTGCATCATGTAATTGTCAATAAAAGCCTTTGACACTTATGAAATGCTTGAAATTATACTTCAGTATTCCATAGTAACTCTGACAAAAATATCTAAATAAACTGAAGCAGCAAACTTTGTGGAAATTAATATGTGTCATTCTCAAAACTTTTGGCCACGACTGTAAGTTGATTGTGCGGTTAAACAGCTTGGAACATTCCAGAAAATGATGTAATGAATTTAGAAGCTTCTGATAGGCTAATTGACATAATTTTAGACAATTGGAGGTGTACCTGTGGATGTATTTCAAGGCCTACCTTCAAACTCAGTGCCCCTTTGCTTGACATCATCTGAAAATCAAAAGAAATCAGCCAAGACCTCAGAAAAATAATTGGTTCATCCTTGGGAGCAATTTCCAAACGCCTGAAGGTACCACATTCATCTGTACAAACAATAGTACGCAAGTATAAACACCATGGGACCACACAGCCATCATACCGCTCAGGAAGGAAACACACTCTGTCTCCTAGAGATGATCGTACTTTGAAGCGAAAAGTGCAAATCAATCCCAGAACAACAGCAAAGGACCTTGTGAAGATGCTGGAGGAAACAGGTACAAAAGTATCTATATCAACAGTAAAACGAGTCCTATATCGACATAACCTGAAAGGCCGCTCAGCAAGGAAGAAGCCACTGCTCCAAATCCGCCATAAAAAAGCCAGACTACGGTTTGCAACTGCACATGGGGACAAAGATTGTACTTTTTGGAGAAATGTCCTCTGGTCTGATGGAACAAAAATAGAACTGTTTGGCCATAATGACCACCGTTATGTTTGGAGGAAAAAGGAGGAGGCTTGCAAACCGAAGAACACCATCCCAACCGTGAAGCACGGGGGTGGCAGCATCATGTTGTGGCGGTGTTTTTTCTGCAGGAGGGACTGGTGCACTTCACAAAATAGATGGCATCATGAGGCAGGAAAATTATGTGGATATATTGAAGCAACATCTCAATACATCAGTCAGGAAGTTAAAGCTTGGTCGCAAATGGGTCTTCCAAATGGACAATGACCCCAAGCGTACTTCCAAAATTGTGGAAAAATCGCTTAAGGACAACAAAGTCAAGGTATTGGAGTGGCCATCCTAAAGCCCTGACCTCAATCCTATAGAAAATTTGTGGGCAGAACTGAAAAAGCGTGTGCGAGCAAGGAGGCCTACAAACCTGACTCAGTTACACCAGCTCTGTCAGGAGGAATGGGCCAAAATTCAACCAACTTATTGTGGGAAGCTTGCGAAAGGCTACACGAAACGTTTGACCCAAGTTAAACAATTTAAAGGCAATGCTACCAAATACTAATTGGGTGTATGTAAACTTCTGACCCACTGGAAATGTGATGAAAGGTATAAAAGCTGAAATAAATTATTCTCTACTATTATTCTGACATTTGACATTCTTAAAATAAAGTCGTGATCCTAACAGACCTAAGAGAAGGAATTGTTACTTGGATTAAATATCAGGAATTGTGAAAAACTGAGTTTAAATATATTTGGTTAAGGTGTATGTAAACTTCTGACTTCAACTGTATCTGTGTAAACACAACCAGAGTTTCGATACCCAGAGGTGCAACATAGCGAGAGTTCCAGGAACACTTGCGAAACAGACCAAGCAGACCAGGCCGGGGTATGAGAATTAAATGAGAGGAGTTAAAAATTCTTCCTTAGTTGTTAATTTGATCTAAATCTAAAGGTAAAACCAAGATTCGAGCCGCTGTCTTTTAAGTAGATGAACATGTTATTACTCCCACTTCGTGAAAGTGACAAACTGACACGGTATAATTTATCAAAGAACATTTTTATATTGACGGAGTGCCTATGATTTGACGACCTGCACATCGCCACTTAGAAACATGTCATCGGATCTGCGCATGAGATTAGCTAGCCAACGTCGCCATTACGTCATGTAGAAGTGTGATCGGGGATTTCCATTTGAGAAGCAGTTTTTAAACCTCTTCATACTGTACTGTCTTTGGTTCTGCCCTTGACTGTTCTCACCCGTCCCTCTCTCATGGATTAACCGAGGAAACCACAAGATCAATTGGATATTTGCGACATGCCGGTGATCATGGGAGGTGTGAATTTACAGTCCGTTATCTCTGAAATACTTGTATTAGACTCAGGGTTGGGATATGACTAGGTGGGTTGAGACATGGCTAGGTGGGTTGAGACATGACTAGGTGGGTTGAGACATGACTAGGTGGGTTGAGACATGACTAGGTGGGTTGAGACATGACTAGGTGGGTTGAGACATGGCTAGGTGGGTTGAGACATGGCTAGGTGGGTTGAGACACGGCTAGGTGGGTTGGGACACGGCTAGATTGGTTGGGACACGGCTAGGTGGGTTGGGACACGGCTAGGTGGGTTGAGACACGGCTAGGTGGGTTGAGACACGGCTAGGTGGGTTGAGACACGGCTAGGTGGGTTGAGACATGGCTAGGTTGGTTGAGACACGGCTAGATTGGTTGGGAAATGGCTAGGTTGGTTGAGACACGGCTAGGTGGGTTGAGACACGGCTAGGTGGGTTGAGATACGGCTAGATTGGTTGGGACACGGCTAGGTGGGTTGAGACATGGCTAGGTGGGTTGAGACACGGCTAGGTTGGTTGAGACATGGCTAGGTGATTCATATGTATTAGACTCAGGGTTGGGACATGGCTAGGTGATTCATATGTATTGGACTCAGGGTTGGGACATGGCTAGGTGATTCATATGTATTGGACTCAGGGTTGGGAAATGGCTAGGTGATTCATATGTATTAGACTCAGGGTTGGGACATGGCTAGGTGATTCATATGTATTGGACTCAGGGTTGGGACATGGCTAGGTGATTAATATGTATTAGACTCAGGGTTGGGACATGGCTAGGTGATTCATATGTATTAGACTCAGGGTTGGGACATGGCTAGGTGATTCATATGTATTGGACTCAGGGTTGGGACATGGCTAGGTGATTCATATGTATTGGACTCAGGGTTGGGACATGGCTAGGTGATTCATATGTATTAGACTCAGGGTTGGGACATGGCTAGGTGATTCATATGTATTAGACTCAGGGTTGGTACATGGCTAGGTGATTCATATGTATTGGACTCAGGTTTGGGACATGGCTAGGTGATTCATATGTATTAGACTCTGGGTTGGGACATGGCTAGGTGATTCATATGTATTAGACTCTGGGTTGGGACATGCCTAGATGATTCATATTCATTAGACTCTGGGTTGGGAAATGGCTAGGTGATTCATATGTATTCGACTCTGGGTTGGGACATGGCTAGGTGATTCATATGAATTAGACTCTGGGTTGGGACATGGCTAGGTGATTCATATGTATTAGACTCTGGGTTGGGACATGGCTAGGTGATTCATATGTATTAGACTCTGGGTTGGGACATGGCTAGGTGATTCATATGTATTAGACTCTGGGTTGGGACATGGCTAGGTGATTCATATGTATTAGACTCTGGGTTGGGACATGGCTAGGTGATTCATATATGTATTAGACTCTGGGTTGGGACATGGCTAGGTGATTCATATGTATTGGACTCAGGGTTGGGACATGGCTAGGTGATTCATATGTATTAGACTCTGGGTTGGGACATGGCTAGGTGATTCATATGTATTAGACTCTGGGTTGGGACATGGCTAGGTGATTCATATGTATTAGACTCAGGGTTGGGACATGGCTAGGTGATTCATATGTATTAAACTCAGGGTTGGGACATGGCTAGGTGATTCATATGTATTGGACTCAGGGTTGGGACATGGCTAGGTGATTCATATGTATTGGACTCAGGGTTGGGACATGGCTAGGTGATTCATATGTATTAGACTCAGGGTTGGGACATGGCTAGGTGATTCATATGTATTAGACTCAGGGTTGGGACATGACTAGGTGATTCATATGGATGCGGCTTCAGATCCAATGTCTTGGTAGATCCTTTGAGATCCCCCAAGGACAAAATATTCCTCCGCTCGAAAAAAACACTCTCGTTGTTTGGATTTGAAAATCCAAACAACGGGCCCTCAGATCCTCATAGTTTACCTGCTGCACCATTGAGAGAATTGAGAGAATCTTGACTGGCTGCATCACCTCTTGGTACGGCAACAGCAAGGCGCTACGGAGAGTGATGCGTACGGCCGAGTACATCACTGGGGCCGAGCTCCCTGTCATTCAGGACCTTTATACCAAGCGGTGTCAGGGGAAGGCCCAAAATATTGTCAAAGACTCCAGCCACCCAAGCCATACACCGTTCTCTCTGCTACCGCATGGCAAGCAGTACCAGTGCACCAAGTCTGGAACCAAGAGGACCCTGAACAGCTTCCACTCCCTAGCCACAAGACTGCTAAACAAGAGCGCTGAATAGCTAATCAAATGGCTACCCAGACAATCTGCATTTTTTTTGCACCAATTATCTTGCACTGACTCATGCGTACACACTGGACTCTACCCACCTGCTGGACTCTACCCCTACACTGGACTCTACCCCTACACTGGACTCTACCCACCCACCTGCTGGACTCTACCCCTACACTGGACTCTACCCCTACACTGGACTCTACCCCTACACTGGACTCTACCCCTACACTGGACTCTACCCCTACACTGGACTCTACCCCTACACTGGACTCTACCCCTACACTGGACTCTATTCCTACACTGGATTCTACCCACCAGCTGGACTCTACCCACCTGCCGGACTCTACCCACGCACTGGACTCTACCCACCTGCTGGACTCTACCCCTACACTGGACTCTACCCACCTGCTGGACTCTACCCACCTGCTGGACTCTACCCACCCGCTGGACTCTACCCACCCGCTGGACTCTACCCACCCGCTGGACTCTACCCACCTCCCGGACTCTACCCACGCGCTGGACTCTACCCACCTGCCGGACTCTACCCACGCGCTGGACTCTACCCACCCACCTGCTGGACTCTACCCCCACACTGGACTCTAGCCACACACTGGACTCTAGCCACACACTGGACTCTAGCCACACTGGACTCTAGCCACACACTGGACTCTAGCCACACACTGGACTCTACCCACCTGCTGGACTCTACCCACCCACCTGCTGGACTCTACCCCCACACTGGACTCTAGCCACACACTGGACTCTAGCCACACACTGGACTCTAGCCACACACTGGACTCTAGCCACACTGGACTCTAGCCACACACTGGACTCTAGCCACACACTGGACTCTAGCCACACACTGGACTCTAGCCACACGCTGGACTCCACACACCTGCTGGACTCTACCCACACACCTGCTGGACTCTACCCCCACACTGGACTCTAACCACACACTGGACTACCCACCCACCTGCTGGACTTTACCTACCCACCTGCTGGACTCTACCCACACTGGACTCTACCCATCCACCTGCTGGACTCTGCCCACCTGCTGGACTCTACCCACACTGGACTCTACCCATCACCCTGCTGGACTCTACCCACACGCTAGACCCCCACACACACACACACACACACACACACACACACACACACACACACACACACACACACACACACACACACACACACACACACACTACATATTTCCACAAGCACATAACATACTGACACCACAAACACACACTCACACATACTGTCTATTATCTATCCTGTTGCTTAGTTACTTTATCCCTACCTACTATAATACAAAACACAGCAAAAACTGAATTCTGGATGCACTGGGCCTTTATTAAGGAGGACATGCTCCCCCCCCCTCATTCACCGCTATTTGCATGTTCATGCAGCTGATAATGGCCCATCAAAACTAATAGTTCAAACACAATAGCTGTATCCAGAAGAGAGCATTACATTGACAATAGTCTGATGGGTGACAATATTATCAATTGTCAAGACTGATAAACAGCGTGAAATTGACACAACGGCAGAGTAACTGAGCATTTCATTTTTACTGATTTCCTTATATGAACTGTAACTCAGCAAAATCTTTGAAATTGTTGCATTTTGTGTTAATATTTTTTGTTTAGTTTGTACATAAAAATAACATTTCTACAATAATTGCAATAGTTACATTTTCAATAATTCATATAGTCTTTCTAACAATGTACATTTACTAATTTCACAGGAGACAGTTGCCAACCTCTGCACCCTTGATGACCCCATGCTGACCCACATCAGGTACCCCACAACACCAGCAGAGGACCCCATCAGGTACCCCACAACACCCCCAGATGACCCCATCAGGTACCCAACAACACCAGCAGATGACCCCATCAGGTACCCCACAACACCCCCAGATGACCCCATCAGGTACCCCACAACACCAGCAGATGACCCCATCAGGTACCCAACAACACCAGCAGATGACCCCATCAGGTACCACACAACACCAGCAGAGGACCCCATCAGGTACCCCACAACACCAGCAGAGGACCCCATCAGGTACCCAACAACACCAGCAGAGGACCCCATCAGGTACCCCACAACACCAGCAGATGACCCCATCAGGTACCCCACAACACCAGCAGAGGACCCCATCAGGTACCCAACAACACCAGCAGAGGACCCCATCAGGTACCCCACAACACCCCCAGATGACCCCATCAGGTACCACACAACACCAGCAGAGGACCCCATCAGGTACCCAACAACACCAGCAGATGACCCCATCAGGTACCCCACAACACCAGATGACCCCATCAGGTACCCCACAACACCAGCAGATGACCCCATCAGGTACCCCACAACACCCCCAGATGACCCCATCAGGTACCCCACAACACCAGCAGATGACCCCATCAGGTACCCCACAACACCAGATGACCCCATCAGGTACCCCACAACACCAGCAGATGACCCCATCAGGTACCCAACAACACCAGCAGAGGACCCCATCAGGTACCACACAACACCCCCAGATGACCCCATCAGGTACCCCACAACACCAGCAGATGACCCCATCAGGTACCCAACAACACCAGATGACCCCATCAGGTACCCCACAACACCAGCAGATGACCCCATCAGGTACCCAACAACACCAGCAGAGGACCCCATCAGGTACCACACAACACCCCCAGATGACCCCATCAGGTACCCCACAACACCAGCAGATGACCCCATCAGGTACCACACAACACCACCAGATGACCCCATCAGGTACCCAACAACACCAGCAGAGGACCCCATCAGGTACCCAACAACACCAGCAGATGACCCAATCAGGTACCCCACAACACCACCAGATGACCCCATCAGGTACCCCACAACACCAGATGACCCCATCAGGTACCCAACAACACCAACAGATGACCCCATCAGGTACCCCACAACACCAGCAGATGACCCCATCAGGTACCCAACAACACCAGCAGATGACCCCATCAGGTACCCAACAACACCAGCAGGTGACCCCATCAGGTACCCCACAACACCAGATGACCCCATCAGGTACCCGACAACACCAGCAGATGACCCCATCAGGTACCTAACAACACCAGCAGATGAACACTACACTGATGCCTTGTGCCAAATCCGCAGACTTGTAGAGAGAACATTTGGGCTTCTGAAGTTGAGGTTCAGATGTCTGGACCACTCAGGAGGTGCCCTACAGTACTCGTTCACTCAGGAGGTGCCCTACAGTACTCGTCCACTCAGGAGGTGCCCTACAGTACTCGTCCACTCAGGAGATACCATACAGTAGTCGTCCACTCAGGAGGTGCCCTACAGTACTCGTCCACTCAGGAGGTGCCATACAGTAGTCGTCCACTCAGGAGGTGCCCTACAGTAGTCGTCCACTCAGGAGGTGCCCTACAGTACTCGTCCACTCAGGAGATGCCATACAGTAGTCGTCCACTCAGGAGGTGCCCTACAGTACTCGTCCACTCAGGAGGTGCCCTACAGTACTCGTCTGACCAGTGTGCATGCATCATCCAAGCATGTGGTGTTCTTAGTAACATTGCCATTAACTGTGGTGTTGTGCTGCCATCAGTACTGGGCTATATTCCTCAAGCCCCGGGCAGGCTAGGGATCGACAGCGTGGGGACGAGGGAACAGGCAATGAGGGGTCTGATAGTGACCAGCCAGCTGAGTGGCGCAGTAGTCTAAGGCACTGCATCTCGGTGCTTCACTGCAGTCGCTGGTTCGAATCCATGCTGCATCACATCTGGTTGTGATTGGGAGTCCCATAGGGCTGCGCACAATTGGCCCAGCGTCGTCCGGTTTGGCTGGGGTAAGCCATCATTGTAAAATAAGAATTTGTTCTTAACTGACTTGCCTAGTTAAATAAAGGTAAAAAAAGATATATTAATAAAACCTGCCTTGGCTGGGGATAGCAGGCAAGATGTCAGAAGGAACTGTCAAAAGCAGAAAAACATTTTACCTGAGGGGTATTGTTTGAGATTGATGAAATGATGTGGATTTTACAGGTGATTTGACTGTAATACAATCAGAAGTTCCAAAAATAGCATAGAATTCCTGTGTTACCTTCTCATGATCCTCACGTTTTGGAGATTTAATAAACTGCAACGAAACCGTGAGGAGCGCATCTGTTACTTGAGTGTGACAGCTGTGTTCACGGTTGCTTGGCTCACTCCAACAATATCGCCCACTGTAGTTTGAAAGAAGACGCATTGCATAAAACGCAAGACAACACAGACCTTCGTCTCCACAGATGGGCAATGAATGTGTGAATACAATGTGTTGGGCAAATTCTTTCAGGTCACAAGTATTGTGAACTGTTAAAATATCAAATCGCTAACGTGCCGCCAAGAGATGATCAGGAAGATGAAAATAACGAAAATGTAGCCAGGTGGCTTTTGTAAGCTATATATTTTTTTTAGTGCTTTTAGATTGGGCAGGACGATTTGAAAAGAGAATTACGCTCTTACGACCTGGCTCAAGGTTCCAGCATGAAGTATTACTGAAGGCCCGCACAGACTGGATGATTTTAACAGGTTTATGGCACGATTCTAAAGTCCCAGACAATATTTCCACATCGTGGGCAACTTTTTATGTCGTAAAGAATTGTCGGACATCTTGGCTTGTCCAGTGTGAAAGGGCCTACTGACCAAGTACCACTATGTGCAGTCATAAGTTCCCACAAAGTTCTGCCAGTGTCAGACATTTTGAGCCTTTATCGTGCAGTGTGGCCGGTGTTACGAGCCAATCCCGGTGACTGACCAATAGGTCCTGGTGACTTGACCAAGTTCAAGGTTGAAGGTCAAGTTAAATTGACAAAGTTGTTCTAAAGATTGGTAGGGGTACGTCTGGTTATAAAAATATGTTATGCGTTTGACACAAAGCAACTGTACTAGTCGTTCAGGCTCTGGTCTTTTGTCTCATCTTGATTACTGTCCGGTAATACGGTCAAGTGCAGAAAAGAAAGACCGAGCAAAGCTGCAGCTGGCTCAAAACAGAGCAACATGCTTTGTCTTTAACTGCACTTACAGAACTGACATCAACAACATGCAGGCCAGTCTTTCCTGGTTGAGTGTTGACAGGAGATTAACTGCTTCTCTTCTAGTTTTTATGATAAATATTACTGTGATGAACATTCCAGATTGTCTGCATAATCAAATAACAATCAGCTCAGACATTCATACATACCCCACAAGACATGTCACCAGGGGTCTCTTCAGACATTCATACATACCCCACAAGACATGTCACCAGGGGTCTCTTCGGACATTCATACATACCCCACAAGACATGTCACCAGGGGTCTCTTCAGACATTCATACATACCCCACAAGACATGTCACCAGGGGTCTCTTCACAGTTCTCAAGTCCAAAATGAATTCACGGCAACGCAAAGTATTATACAGAGCCATGATCGCATGGAACTCCCTGCCATCTCCAATGACTTAAGCGAAGAGCAAAATTACCTTAAAAGAAACAGATTAAACAACATCTCATGGAACGGCGGAGAATAGTGAGGGGACACACAAACACAAACACACTGACAAACTATTTTGTTGTTGTATTGTTTGTATATTGTTGTATTTTCTATTTGTGCCACTGTCCTGTGTATCACTGAGTACAGTTACATACACACAATAATGTGATTATTGTGGATAGTCAGATTAATGTAATAGTTTGATTAAAACGTTTACGTGCTTTGCAAGAAGATTTACCTAACACGCTGCCCAAAAAGGACACGTCGTGTGTGCGAGCGTTGAAAGATAGATTTACACATACATGTTATTCAATCATTGCACCCACACTGCTTGCACGCGCCAACGAGCGTCTGCGTTGCCATGCGCTAAAATAGAAGTTGCTTCTATTTGTGACCCCCGAACGCGATGCAAGTCCTGTCTCTCCCATCTCCTCATTGGCTTTTAGAAGCATATACCCACGTGCCATCTCCTCATTGGTTATACCCACGTGGGTGATTGAAAGATGAACAGAGGTCGGTCGGTCGGTTGTGGTAATACCCCTTATTATGAAAGTTAGATGCCTATCGCCATATAAAGTCCAAAGAAGAAAAAGCCTTGAAGGAGGAGAGATGACTAGAAAAAATTCGGTTGACTGTTTTATGTGTGGATTAATTGTCGGAGTAGAGGACCTTGTGTATTTCAGGTAAAATAACAACTCAACGTTTATATTCCAGGACCAATTAGCTAGCAACAGCAAGCAGCTAGCTAGCTAAATTGCCATACGTGTTTAATGCTTTTCGACCTGTCCCCAAATGAATATAATTGGTTCAGATTTTATTTCAACCTGCGTGTCGTGATCGCGTTTGGTGTGCGGGGACAAAATCAATTCGTGAACGATGGCGCACATGGAGGCACGCGTCCGGTTTGGGCATGGTGTAATAATCCTGTTTACATGGACACATGTAAAGGCTACCTATTGGAACTCTGATAAATACAGAAAATCTCCAATCAAAATAAACATTCTACCACAGCAAACAATGTTATTTTTTCGAGAAGCATGAAGTTTGCACGTGAAAACTACTTCTAGACCCATACTTACAGTTGTTCAGAACTCTCTTCACTCTCACTAAAGAGGGAGGCTGGTGCTATCACCTACACAGATTCACTAGGCTGGTGCTATCACCTACACAGATTCACTAGGCTGGTGCTATCACCTACACAGATTCACTCGGCTGGTGCTATCACCTACACAGATTCACTAGGCTGGTGCTATCACCTACACAGATTCACTAGGCTGGTGCTATCACCTACACAGATTCGCTAGGCTGGTGCTATCACCTACACAGATTCACTAGGCTGGTGCTATCACCCACACAGATTCACTAGGCTGGTGCTATCACCCACACAGATTCACTCGGCTGGTGCTATCACCCACACAGATTCACTAGGCTGGTGCTATCACCCACACAGATTCACTAGGCTGGTGCTATCACCCACACAGATTCACTAGGCTGGTGCTATCACCCACACAGATTCGCTAGGCTGGTGCTATCACCCACACAGATTCGCTAGGCTGGTGCTATCACCTACACAGATTCACTAGGCTGGTGCTATCACCTACACATATTCGCTAGGCTGGTGCTATCACCTACACAGATTCACTAGGCTGGTGCTATCACCTACACAGATTCACTAGGCTGGTGCTATCACCTACACAGATTCACTAGGCTGTTGCTATCACCCACACATATTCACTAGGCTGGTGCTATCACCCACACATATTCGCTAGGCTGGTGCTATCACCCACACAGATTCACTAGGCTGGTGCTATCACCCACACAGATTCGCTAGGCTGGTGCTATCACCCACACAGATTCGCTAGGCTGGTGCTATCACCTACACAGATTCACTAGGCTGGTGCTATCACCTACACATATTCGCTAGGCTGGTGCTATCACCTACACAGATTCACTAGGCTGGTGCTATCACCTACACAGATTCACTAGGCTGTTGCTATCACCCACACATATTCACTAGGCTGGTGCTATCACCCACACATATTCGCTAGGCTGGTGCTATCACCCACACATATTCGCTAGGCTGGTGCTATCACCCACACAGATTCGCTAGGCTGGTGCTATCACCTACACAGATTCGCTCGGCTGGTGCTATCACCCACACAGATTCACTAGGCTGGTGCTATCACCTACACAGATTCGCTAGGCTGGTGCTATCACCTACACAGATTCGCTCGGCTGGTGCTATCACCCACACAGATTCACTAGGCTGGTGCTATCACCTACACAGATTCGCTAGGCTGGTGCTATCACCCACACAGATTCGCTAGAATGGTGCTATCACCTACACAGATTCACTAGGCTGGTACTATCACCCACACAGATTCGCTCGGCTGGTGCTACCACCTACACAGATTCACTAGGCTGGTGCGATCACCTACACAGATTCGCTAGGCTGGTGCTATCACCTACACAGATTCACTAGGCTGGTGCTATCACCTACAGAGATTCACTAGGCTGGTACTATCACCCACACAGATTCGCTAGGCTGGTGCTATCACCCACACATATTCGCTAGGCTGGTGCTATCACCTACACATATTCGCTAGGCTGGTGCTATCACCTACACAGATTCACTAGGCTGGTGCTATCACATACACCGATTCACTCAGCTGGTGCTATCGCATACACAGATGCACTAGGCTGGAGCTATCACCTACACAGATTCACTAGGCTGGAGCTATCACCTACACAGATTCACTAGGCTGGTGCTATCACCTACACAGATTCACTCGGCTGGTGCTATCACCTACACAGATTCGCTAGGCTGGTGCTATCACCTACACAGATTCACTAGGCTGGTGCTATCACCTACACAGATTCACTAGGCTGGTGCTATCACCTACACAGATTCACTCGGCTGGTGCTATCACCTACACAGATTCGCTCGGCTGGTGCGATCACCCACACAGATTCGCTAGGCTGGTACTATCACCTACACAGATTCGCTAGGCTGGTGCTATCACTGACACAAATTCGCTAGGCTAGTGCTATCACCTACACATATTTGGTAGGCTGGTACTATCACCCACACAGATTCACTAGGCTGGTGCTATCACTGACACAAATTCGCTAGGCTAGTGCTATCACCTACACATATTTGGTAGGCTGGTGCTATCACATACACAGATTCACTAGGCTGGTGCTATCACATACACAGATTCGCTAGGCTGGTGTTAGCACATAATATACAGATTATCTAGGCTGGTGTTAGCACATAATTAACAGATTCGCTCGGCTGGTGCTATCACATACACAGATTTGCTAGGCTGGTGCTATCACATACACAGATTCGCTTGGCTGGTGCTATAGATTCGCTTGGCTGGTGCTATCACATACACAGTGTCAGACATTTTGAGCCTTTATCGTGCAGTGTGGCCGGTGTTACGAGCCAATCCCGGTGACTGACCAATAGGTCCTGGTGACTTGACCAAGTTCAAGGTTGAAGGTCAAGTTAAATTGACAAAGTTGTTCTAAAGATTGGTAGGGGTACGTCTGGTTATAAAAATATGTTATGCGTTTGACACAAAGCAACTGTACTAGTCGTTCAGGCTCTGGTCTTTTGTCTCATCTTGATTACTGTCCGGTAATACGGTCAAGTGCAGAAAAGAAAGACCGAGCAAAGCTGCAGCTGGCTCAAAACAGAGCAACATGCTTTGTCTTTAACTGCACTTACAGAACTGACATCAACAACATGCAGGCCAGTCTTTCCTGGTTGAGTGTTGACAGGAGATTAACTGCTTCTCTTCTAGTTTTTATGATAAATATTACTGTGATGAACATTCCAGATTGTCTGCATAATCAAATAACAATCAGCTCAGACATTCATACATACCCCACAAGACATGTCAACAGGGGTCTCTTCAGACATTCATACATACCCCACAAGACATGTCACCAGGGGTCTCTTCGGACATTCATACATACCCCACAAGACATGTCACCAGGGGTCTCTTCAGACATTCATACATACCCCACAAGACATGTCACCAGGGGTCTCTTCACAGTTCTCAAGTCCAAAATGAATTCACGGCAACGCAAAGTATTATACAGAGCCATGATCGCATGGAACTCCCTGCCATCTCCAATGACTTAAGCGAAGAGCAAAATTACCTTAAAAGAAACAGATTAAACAACATCTCATGGAACGGCAGAGAATAGTGAGGGGACACACAAACACAAACACACTGACAAACTATTTTGTTGTTGTATTGTTTGTATATTGTTGTATTTTCTATTTGTGCCACTGTCCTGTGTATCACTGAGTACAGTTACATACACACAATAATGTGATTATTGTGGATAGTCAGATTAATGTAATAGTTTGATTAAAACGTTTACGTGCTTTGCAAGAAGATTTACCTAACACGCTGCCCAAAAAGGACACGTCGTGTGTGCAAGCGTTGAAAGATAGATTTACACATACATGTTATTCAATCATTGCACCCACACTGCTTGCACGCGCCAACGAGCGTCTGCGTTGCCATGCGCTAAAATAGAAGTTGCTTCTATTTGTGACCTCCGAACGCGATGCAAGTCCTGTCTCTCCCATCTCCTCATTGGCTTTTAGAAGCATATACCCACGTGCCATCTCCTCATTGGTTATACCCACGTGGGTGATTGAAAGATGAACAGAGGTCGGTCGGTCGGTTGTGGTAATACCCCTTATTATGAAAGTTAGATGCCATTCGCCATATAAAGTCCAAAGAAGAAAAAGCCTTGAAGGAGGAGAGATGACTAGAAAAAATTCGGTTGACTGTTTTATGTGTGGATTAATTGTCGGAGTAGAGGAACTTGTGTATTTCAGGTAAAATAACAACTCAACGTTTATATTCCAGGACCAATTAGCTAGCAACAGCAAGCAGCTAGCTAGCTAAATTGCCATACGTGTTTAATGCTTTTCGACCTGTCCCCAAATGAATATAATTGGTTCAGATTTTATTTCAACCTGCGTGTCGTGATCGCGTTTGGTTTACGGGGACAAAATCAATTCGTGAACGATGGCGCACATGGAGGCACGCGTCCGGTTTGGGCATGGTGTAATAATCCTGTTTACATGGACACATGTAAAGGCTACCTATTGGAACTCTGATAAATACAGAAAATCTCCAATCAAAATAAACATTCTACCACAGCAAACAATGTTATTTTTTCGAGAAGCATGAAGTTTGCACGTGAAAACTACTTCTAGACCCATACTTACAGTTGTTCAGAACTCTCTTCACTCTCACTAAAGAGGGAGGCTGGTGCTATCACCTACACAGATTCACTCGGCTGGTGCTATCACCCACACAGATTCACTAGGCTGGTGCTATCACCCACACAGATTCACTAGGCTGGTGCTATCACCCACACAGATTCACTAGGCTGGTGCTATCACCCACACAGATTCGCTAGGCTGGTGCTATCACCTACACAGATTCGCTAGGCTGGTGCTATCACCTACACAGATTCACTAGGCTGGTGCTATCACCTACACATATTCGCTAGGCTGGTGCTATCACCTACACAGATTCACTAGGCTGGTGCTATCACCTACACAGATTCACTAGGCTGGTGCTATCACCTACACAGATTCACTAGGCTGGTGCTATCACCCACACATATTCACTAGGCTGGTGCTATCACCCACACATATTCGCTAGGCTGGTGCTATCACCCACACATATTCGCTAGGCTGGTGCTATCACCTACACAGATTCGCTCGGCTGGTGCTATCACCCACACAGATTCACTAGGCTGGTGCTATCACCTACACAGATTCACTAGGCTGGTGCTATCACCTACACAGATTCGCTCGGCTGGTGCTATCACCCACACAGATTCGCTAGGCTGGTGCTATCACCTACACAGATTCGCTAGGCTGGTGCTATCACCCACACAGATTCGCTAGAATGGTGCTATCACCTACACAGATTCACTAGGCTGGTACTATCACCCACACAGATTCGCTCGGCTGGTGCTATCACCTACACAGATTCACTAGGCTGGTGCTATCACCTACACAGATTCGCTAGGCTGGTGCTATCACCTACACAGATTCACTAGGCTGGTGCTATCACCTACAGAGATTCACTAGGCTGGTACTATCACCCACACAGATTCGCTAGGCTGGTGCTATCACCCACACATATTCGCTAGGCTGGTGCTATCACCTACACATATTCGCTAGGCTGGTGCTATCACCTACACAGATTCACTAGGCTGGTGCTATCACATACACCGATTCACTCAGCTGGTGCTATCACATACACAGATGCACTAGGCTGGAGCTATCACCTACACAGATTCACTAGGCTGGAGCTATCACCTACACAGATTCACTAGGCTGGTGCTATCACCTACACAGATTCACTCGGCTGGTGCTATTACCTACACAGATTCGCTAGGCTGGTGCTATCACCTACACAGATTCACTAGGCTGGTGCTATCACCTACACAGATTCACTAGGCTGGTGCTATCACCTACACAGATTCACTCGGCTGGTGCTATCACCTACACAGATTCGCTCGGCTGGTGCGATCACCCACACAGATTCGCTAGGCTGGTACTATCACCTACACAGATTCGCTAGGCTGGTGCTATCACTGACACAAATTCACTAGGCTAGTGCTATCACCTACACATATTTGATAGGCTGGTACTATCACCCACACAGATTCGCTAGGCTGGTGTTAGCACATAATATACAGATTATCTAGGCTGGTGTTAGCACATAATATACAGATTCGCTCGGCTGGTGCTATCACATACACAGATTTGCTAGGCTGGTGCTATCACATACACAGATTCGCTTGGCTGGTGCTATAGATTCGCTTGGCTGGTGCTATCACATACACAGATTTGCTAGGCTGGTGCTATCACATACACAGATTCACTAGGCTGGTGCTATCACCTATTCTTGGCTCTTGGCTCTCTCTAATTCTCTCCTTCTCTCTTTCTTTCTCTCTCTCGGAGGACCTGAGCCCTAGGACCATACATCAGGACTACCGGGCATGATGACTCCTTGCTGTCCACCTGGCCTTGCTGCTATTCCAGTTTCAACTGTTCTGCCTGCGGTTATGGAACCCCTACCTGTCCCAGACCTGCTGTTTTCAACTCTTAATGATCGGCTATGAAAAGCCAACTGACATTTATTTCTGATTATTATTTGACCATGCTTGTCACTTATGAACATTTTGAACATCTTTGCCATGTTCTGTTATAATCTCCACCCGGCACAGCCAGAAGAGGACTGGCCACCCCTCATAGCCTGGTTCCTCTCTAGGTTTCTTCCTAAGTTTTGGCCTTTCTAGGGAGTTTTTCCTAGCCACCGTGCTTCTACACCTGCATTGCTTGCTGTTTGGGGTTTTAGGCTGGGTTTCTGTACAGCACTTCGAGATATTAGCTGATGTACGAAGGGCTATATAAAATAAACTTGATTTGATTTGATTTGACCTACACAGATTCGCTAGGCTGGTGTTAGCACATAATATACAGATTATCTAGGCTGGTGTTAGCACATAATATACAGATTCGCTCGGCTGGTGCTATCACATACACAGATTTGCTAGGCTGGTGCTATCACATACACAGATTCGCTTGGCTGGTGCTATCACATACACAGATTCGCTTGGCTGGTGCTATCACATACACAGATTTGCTAGGCTGGTGCTATCACATACACAGATTTGCTAGGCTGGTGCTATCACATACACAGATTCGCTTGGCTGGTGCTATCACATACACAGATTTGCTAGGCTGGTGCTATCACATACACAGATCTAATACACCACTGGAACACTGAATAAGGTGATTTAGATTCATGCTGATTAAGATAAGCAGAGTAAGGTGTTTACATAACTATTGCATAATCTGCCAACTGCCATAATCAGTTTAATATTGAATTATTAGTGTGCATGTAATCATACTCATTGTTTTGTTACTTGTTTTTTGTGGACGCCAGGAAGTGTAGCTGCTGCTTCTGCAAAAGCTTATGGGGATCCTAATAAACAAATGAATAATGAACAACCAGGTCTCTAACACCAGGATGACCACATAGCACTTCTCTCAGAATGACATGATAATCACCAGAATGACTTGATAATCACCGTAATGGTCGACCAGGTCACTTCTTTCAGAACGACTTGATAATCACCAGAACGACTTGATAATCACCAGAACGACTTGATAATCACCAGAACGACTTGATAATCACCAGAACGACTTGATAATCACCAGATCGACTTGATAATCACCGTGATGGTCGACCAGGTCACTTCTCTCAGAACGACTTGATAATCACCGGAACGACTTGATAATCACCGTGATGGTCGACCAGGTCACTTCTCTCAGAACGACTTGATAATCACCAGAATGACTTGATAATCACCAAAACGACTTGATAATCACCATGATGGTCGACCAGGTCACTTCTCTCAGAACGACTTGATAATCACCAGAACGACTTGATAATCACCGTGATGGTCGACCAAGTCGCTTCTTTCAGAACGACTTGAAAATGACCATGATGGACGACAAGGTCTCCAACACCAGGCTGACCAAACGGCACTTCTCTCAGAACGACTTGAAAATGACCATGATGGACGACAAGGTCTCCAACACCAGGCTGACCAAACGGCACTTCTCTCAGAACGACTTGAAAGTCACCATGATGGATGACCAGGTCGCTTCTCTCAGAACGACTTGATAATCACCATGATGGACGACCAGGTCTTCAACACCAGGCTGACCACATGGCACTTCTCTCAGAACGACTCGATAATCACCATGATGGATGACCAGGTCTTCAACACCAGGCTGACCACATGGCACTTCTCTCAGAACGACTCGATAATCACCATGATGGACGACCAGGTCTTCAACACCAGGCTGACCACATGGCACTTCTCTCAGAACGACTCGATAATCACCAGAGCCACGGACCGCTAAATTGGAGGTGATCCTGGCTAATGTTTACTTTCGACACTCGCTGGTGCTTGAGGTGGAACATCAAAATGATGCAGGTATTGTTATTGAACTGAATTGTATCAGATGTCAAATTGTATCGTTCTAATTATTCAGTTGGTGTTACCAGTGGGTCTTTTCCAATAAACTGCCAGTAATAATACTTTTAACATTTGACTGTCATTTCTATCATTGATAGAGAATAACCTTCCTAGCTAACGTGGATAATAGGAATGGGAGTGGTTTGTGACTATGTCCACAAGAGCAGCCGCTCACCTATTTGTCAGCTCATACTGTAGTTACACCTCCAACACTACCTAAACAAGAGTTTTGCGCTTGTTCGGCTAACGCTGGTTACCGCTGATCTGATTGAATACTAAAATGAACCGAACCACACCAAATAATACGGAACAAACACCTACTACCCTGGCGAGGGCTCTATAACGATGCGATTTTGGGGACTCTACATTCAACAGTGTCAATCTGTTTCTGGCACAAACCAGGCGTCTTATTGTAGGTGTGACAGTCTTTGTCTTGGGGCAGAGGTTCGTTTGATTTATTACACTGTGCCACAGTCATATAATCTTTGTGTTTTCTTCACTCGGTTTGATCCCAGTTCCACTGTCTCGGCCCCTCATCCATATTTTGGGCCCATCTCTCATCTTGCGCCCGGGTAACCCAGAGAAGATCCATCATTATTACGTCTGCGACAGGTCTATTACCTCCAATGACTAAGAGAGAAGAGAGGGGGGAAAGAAACGCACTTTTTCAAAGGAGGCAAAAACAGGTGAGTTCCATATTTATTTATTTTTATTTAACCTTTATTTAACCTTTATTTAACTAGGCAAGTCAGTTAAGAACCAATTATTATTTATAATGATGGCCTACCAAAAGGCAAAATGCCTTCTGTGGGGACGGGGGCTGGGATTAAAAATGGAAAATAAATATAGGGCAAAACACACATCACAACAAGAGACTACAACACTACATAAAGAGAGACCTAAGACAACAACATAGCAAGGCAGCAACTCATGACAACACAGCATGGTACGAACATAATATGACAACAACATGGTAGCAACACAACATGGTAGGAGCACAAAACAGGGTACAAACATTATTGAGCACAGACAACAGCACAAAGGGCAAGAAGGTAGAGACAACAATTCATCACGCAAAGCAGCCACAACTGTCAGTAAGAGTGTCCATGATTGAGTCTTTGAATGAAGAGATAAAACTGTCCAGTTTGAGTGTTTTTTGCAGATCGTTCCAGTCGCTAGCTGCAGCGAACTGAAAAGAGGAGCGACCCAGGGATGTGTGTGCTTTCGGGACCTTTAACAGAAAGTGACTGGTAGAACAGGTGTTGTATGTGGAGGATGAGGGCTGAAGTAGATATCGCAGATAAGGGGGAATGAGGCCACATGACCATTTGGTAGACTTTGTCTATGTTTGGGTTGACTTAAATGGACCGATTCCTTAAGCCCAAATCAGAGTCCGCATCCACGATAGTCAGGCCCATTATTACATATTTACTAACCGCCGAGACTTGACATATACAAGGAGCAGCCAATGATGTACTGTGGTGAAGCTGTGAAACAGCCTGCAAGAAATGCCACTAATTAATGTCACCTGTGCTTATTTGTGAACTCTGTACAGATTCTGAAGAAAAAAAAATGTTTTAAAGGCAGAGCCGAGTGTACAAGCAGCTGTTTACGGGGGAGCTAGTGCATTGAGAGTTCATAGTCGTGAAATTCTGCAGCAACCAGTGTGGAATGTAGGTGTTTTTTTTATAAATTAATTTGTAAGACATCACCATGACTACACGGCTGATGAACCCTGAAGCTCAGCCAGGTGCACCTAGATCTGAATCCACCTCAGCAGGTCAGTTGGCTGAATGTTAGTTAGCTATAGTATGTTCTTATCTGCAAACTGTGGAGTTTGTCTAACAATCATGAGCCTAAGCCAACTTCACCCTCATGCCTCTTCATCCAGTCCCACTAATATTATGTAATCCCACACATCCATTTTCTCTCTAAATCCCTCGTTCTTTTTCTCAGACACTGCAGGTGATGAAAGAATGTAAAAGCTAGCCCTCTGGCAAGAGCAGAAGGCGCTTCGGAAAAGAGAAGAAAAAGAGGGTCGATTGAGTCAAGGTTGGGGGTGAACAGGCCCCTAGTTGAGAATCCTCAACTAAAATCACATCTCAAAAGGAGTTGAGTGGGGACGAGAGTGTGTGGACCTTATCTCCGCCTACATCAGGTCACTCTGTCAGTTGATAATAAAAGTACATTATTAAAACCTTACTGGGTACCTACCTCTGTTGCTGCGTGCTTTTCTTTGCTGAAATCCAATATGTTTTAATCAAATGCTCATCAACTACAAGCACCGACTGTTTCCTCATTGTTCTTAGATGGCAACTGAATCTCCGGTTACATAGGCCTTCACCTCCAAATACTCATTGTCCAATCAAATCACATAATCTAAAGATGGTGTGTCAACCAATCAACTTTAGCATATCATTACAGGTGTGAATAAACAATTCATTTGACTTGCCACATTTTCTGTAAAGAGCAAAGGTTGTGATATATATACTGAGACATAACAAGAGAGAGAAAGATACGTTTTTTTTTTACAAATTAAACATTTTATACCGTACTTCTAATGCATGGTAGGTAACATTATCTGATTAATAAGATGGGAACAAAATATATATCCAGTGCTTAGTTTTGTTTGAATCTCAACTACAGTAGATGGCTAGTTTGTAAAGCTTTACCTAGCATCTGGGTGTAGCTACACCTACACTACCCTAGCTTAGATTTATTCTAAGCAAACAGCTGGAGGCAGGGCTTTCTCCTATAGAGCTCCATTTTTATGGAATGGTCTGCCTATCCATATGAGAGACGCAAACTCGGTCTCGACCTTTAAGTCTCTATTGAAGACTCATCTCTTCAGTAGGTCCTATGATTGAGTGTAGTCTGGCTCAGGAGTGTGAAGGTGAACGGAAAGGCACTGGAGCGATGAACCACCCTTGCTGTCTCTGCCTGGCCCGTTCCCCTCTCGTCACTGGGATTCTCTGCCTCTAACCCTATTACGGGGGCTGAGTTACTGGCTTACTGGTGCTCTTCCATGCCGTCCCTAGGATGGGTGTATCACTTGAGTGGATTGAGTCTCTGACGTGATCTTCCTGTCCGGGTTGCCACCCCCCTCGGGTTCGTGCCGTGGGGGAGATCTTTGTGGGCTATACTCAGCCTTGTCTCAGGGTAGTAAGTTAATGGGTGAAGACATCCCTCTAGTGATGTGGGGGCTGTGCTTTGGCAAAGTGTGTGGGGTTATATCCGGCCTGGTTGGCCCTGTCCGGGGGTATAGTCGGACGGGGCCACAGTGTCTCCCGACCACTCTTGTCTCAGCCTCCAGTAATTATGCTGCAATAGTTTATGTGTCGGGGGGCTAGGGTCAGTCTGTTATATCTGGAGTATTTCTCCTGTCTTATCCGGTGTCCTGTGTGAATTTAAGTATGCTCCCTCTAATTCTCTCTCTCTCCCTCTTCCCTCCTCTCGGAGGACATGAACCCTAGCACCATGCCTCAGGACTGCCTGGCCTGATGACTCCTTGCTGTCCCCAGTCCACCTGGTCGTGCTGCTGCTCCAGTTTCAACTGTTCTGTGGAGCTCTGACCTGCGGCTATGGAGCTCTGACCTGTTCACCGGACGTGCTACCTTGTCCCGGACCTGCTGTTTTCGACTCTCTCTCTACCGCACCTGCTACTCTAACTCTGAATGATCGGCAATGAAAAGCCAACTGACATTTACTCCTGATGTGCTGACCTGTTGCACCCTCTACAACCTCTGTGATTACTATTTGACCCTTCTGGTCATCTATGAACGTTTGAACATCTTGGCCATGTACTGTTATAATATCCACCCGGCACAGCCAGAAGAGGACTGGCCATCCTCTCTCGGGAGGTTTTCCTAGCCAACGTGCTTCCACATTTGCATTGCTTGCTGTTTGAGGTTTTAGGCTGGGTTTCTGTAAAGCACTTTGTGACATCGGCTGATGTAAAAAGGGCTTTAGAAATACATTTGATTGATTGATTGATGATTAAGTAAGCATTTCACTGTTTGTATTCAATTGATTGTTCACAATTTGGAAAGGCACACACCTGTCTATATAAGGTCCCACAGTTGACAGTGCATGTCAGAGCAAAAATCAAGCCATGAGGTCGAAGGAATTGTCCGTAGAGCTCTGAGACAGGATTGTGTCAAGGCACAGATCTGGGGAAGGGTACCAAAACTATTTCTGCAGCATTGAAGGTCTCCAAGAACACAGTGGACTCTTCAAGACTCTTCCTAGAGCTGGCTGCCCGGCCAAACTGAGCAATCGGGGGAGAAGGGCCTTGGTCAAAGAGGTGTCCACAGTTCCTCTGTGTCGATGGTAGAACCTTCCAGAAGGACAACCATCTCTGCAGCACTCCACCAATCAGGCCTTTATGTTAGAGTGGCCAGACGGAAGCCACACCTCAGTAAAAGGGACATGACAGCCCATCAATTATTTTTATAATTTTTTATATACATTACATTATGATTATGGGGTATTGTGTGTAGATTCATGAAAAAAAACGTTTTAATCAATTTCAGAATAAGGCTGTAATGTCTCAAAATTTGGAAAAAGTCAATGGGTCTGAGTACTTTCCTAATGCACTGTATGTAATTTGTGACTCGACTATCTTAAACATCTATGTATTCTGTTGTCCCCCTGCTTGGTTTAACTGACTGATCCAATGTGAGAGGTACTCCAATGTTGAAATAGTGTTCAGAAGGCCTTATTTGGACAATTACATTGCAAACTATAATTCCTTAGATTCTAAGACGTTGGGGGAAGGGGGAAGGGGGGGGGGGGGGGGGGGGCTATGCTGACGTAAGGAATTGTTTTAAAATACTATGGATCATTTAGCTATTTGATTTGGAGTTTTAAGACCCCTTAAGGTATCCCCAAAAAATATAAAACAATTATATGATTAAATATTAATGTTGTCCTTTACTACTTAAGCACATAGAAACACATTGAATAACACATACAGTAAGTGGCAAATAGGACAGTCAAAAAGTGAATTTAAGTAGGACCATTCTATTACTCTGCTCAAATCATCTCATCAACCCACTGGGAACCATCGACCCGGCTGGCTAGCCCATCTTCAAAAAGGCATCTTCCAGAGCGAATGGAAGGAGAATCAACTCTGTAGTTCTGTTCAGGACTACACAACAAGTCACTGGATACCGGACAACTGCAGAGGAGAACAACAGTAGAAGACTTGTTGAACCATTTTGGAAACAATCAAGCATGCCACGAAACCCCCCCCCCCCCCCCCCCCCCCTTCAAGGAGACCCGGTTCCGAGAGATACACGGCGAACCAAGGAATTGCACGTAAATAAATTCATGATTTCTTACTCTAAGCGGGTGGCGGTTCGTGTGCAAAGTATAGGAGTACTATAAGTGAGAGTAGTTTCTAAAATGTACCAATGTTAAGTGTCTCTGTCCCTCTCCCTCTCTCTTGCCCTCTCCATGTCTTTTGTAACAAGCAGCCATTTTGTTGTCAGTCTGCTAGGGATCTTTTTTGTTTACATATTAAGTATGTATGTTTATCATGTGTTACCATTTAGTTTGCTAGTAAATAAACAATTTAACATGTTTGTGTAGTACTGAATCATAAGTAAGGCTCTGGTTTTTGCAGATGCAAGGAGGTTACGACTGTTCAGAATGGTGATATCATATGATATGAGGTTTAATTAATTAGTTTACTGTTTATAGATGTGATAGGTAAAGACCTTTAGAGTTTAATCCGGGAGATGGTAACTCTTTAAAGAACCACTCTCGTGGTGCCCCAGATCCTAATGAGTTAATTATTACATGATTAATTTACTCGGGTAACAATTAAACATATTTAGGTAATTAGATAAATAACAGTCTTCAGATGGATGTTAAAGTCAAGTCCCGACATATGTAACTTAGATTGACACACAGGTGCGTAAATCAACTCTAATACCTCTAACAATGATACAAGTGTAGATTTGAATTCCTCTGACCCTAGATCAACATTGGAGTCATGTCCCGCAAAAAGGCAGGTTCCTTGATAACACATGACCGTGGAACCTTTCTAGCACAGTGATTGAAATACTTGAGAAGAGGGAATGACAAATTCTCAACTTCAACCAAGCCTTACCAAGGGGACTCTCTGTTCTGTAGTACCTTGATGGGACAGGGGTGGTCAGCATTCCATGGACTGAGGAACCATTATTCACCATGTTGTCATACAAGGATGCAATCATTAAGCCGTACAATTTTTTTTTAAAGATGGTCACACCATGGATCATTTAGCTATTTGATTTTGGATAGCAGGACCCCTTTAGGTATCAAACAAATATTTAGAATTTGATAAAAATTTGAATTTGGACAGAACTACTAAAGCCCATAGAAACATTGAATAACACATTCATAAATGGCAAAAAAAAAACGTTTTCCCTACGAAATCTATGCCTATGAGATATAAGAATCCTCAGGAAATATATTTGTTTTTTTGGACACATACTGTATGTTCAGAGATATGCGCTACGTCATTGCTCCCTCTCTCGCTCTGCTGTGTGTGCATCATGTTCATCTTGCTAGCTGCCACTCAAAATGGCTCTGAAGCTTGGTTGAACTCGAATCGCTAGGGGGCTGGCCCAGGTGGGGGAAAACATTTGGTGAAAATGGTACAGCACAGCTTCCAGAACAAGAGTCTATTTGAAACTAAGGATTTCGTGACTAATTGATGTAAAACAGTAATTCTGCTCATAGATTATGCATGTATGAACTACACATTGACACATCCAGTCCAAAGTGGGTGGTTTCAAAAATAATTAAGTATTTTAAGCATTTATTTAACTCTTTACACTGGTGGGATTTGGCCTATGGATAGGGCTACATTTCATGTTTCTTACAGAAGAAATATGGAATGCATAACCATTGTAGCAATTAAAAGAAACAGTTGAGATTATGGGAAATATATTAGACTAAAATGGTGAGGACACAACAGTTCACCTGACACAAAACTAAATCCAAATTACAGGAACTGACTTGTTGGAAAGGTGGCATCCTATGACGGTGAAAGTCACTGAGCTCTTCAGTATGGGCCATTCTACTGCCAATGTTTGTCTATGGTTTTTGAATGTCTGTGTGCTCGATTCTATATACCTGTCAGCAACGGGTGTGGCTGAAATAGCCGAATCCACTAATTTGAAGGAGTGTCCACATACCTTTGGCCGTGCAGTATATTTTAACTATGGGCTTTCAGCATAGTTTGTTTGTCGCTTTTTTGCCTGCAACTGTAACGAAAGTCATTTTCTTCCTCCTCCTCGGACGAGGAGAGGCGAGAAGGATCGCACCAATACGCAGAGTGGTTAGTTTCCATAGTGATTTAATATATAACAAAACAATATGCGATACAAAATAACAAAATAACTACCGTGACAGTCCCGTGTGGCACAACTACTGACACGGAAAACAAACACCCACAAAACACACGTGAAACCCCGGCTGCCTAAGTATGATTCTCAATCAGGGACAACGATTGACAGCTGCCTCTGATTGAGAATCATACCAGGCCGAACACACAAAATCCCAACATAAAATCACACATCGACAACCCACCCAACTCACGCCCTGACCATACTAAATAAATACAAAAACAAGGGAAAACAGGTCAGGAACGTGACAGAAACTCTCCAACCTGAAAAAGAAGAACAACACTTCTTTATATTAAAATAACCCCGGGGTATCTCTTAAGAAGAACTAACCCATCTTTACAGCTAAATAAACATATGGAAGCAAAACTCCACTTCAGATGGTTAATGAGTTGGTTGATGTAACTTTTGCGTCTCTCATATGGATAGGCAGACCATTCCATAAAAATGGAGCTCTATAGGAGAAAGCCCTGCCTCAGTTATCACAACTTAGACAATGTTGCAACTTTTAGTAAAAGCTTTACATTTCAATTACACTCGTGCAGGTATCAATCAGACAACATGACTACCATCAAATCAATTATGGGACATTTAAAAAAGAGAAGGAAAAGCCACATACTCGGCGCTCCGATGCAATAATGTATTTTTCCACCAATGTTTCAACAGCGAAGCGGTCTTCATCAGGGTATAAACCAGCATAGACACCAACAGAGACACTAGACACTAAGAAAACATTTAAATTGGGGCCTCTTCAAATAATCTGGTCCTCCGTAACAACCTTGCTCATCCTCGCCATCTCAGTGTGTCATCACGTCCTTATCTCTGTGAACAGTGTGGTGGAGGCTAGCGTCCATATACCATCCTGATGTATTCTTACCTCTGCACAGCCAACATCAGATAAAATCCGCTATTGCAAAGGATTGCTTCTCTCTCCTCTATAATCAGATAGAGAAACAGGCTTTACATACCATTTCATTCTCTGATTAGTTTTGTACAAACTGTAAGGTTGACACTTTAGATAAATGCAACATTTGTTATTTCTCTGTTTTCCTGTACGTGTTGTGTATTTCAAGTATAGAAATAGACAACCGCAGTCCAAGGTTACAGGAAACACAAGGTCCCCTTTTTCGATAAGCCCAGTGGTTCAACAAGTTTGGAAATTGAGAAAATAAACTTTTAAAATGGAGTGTTTGAGAAAACTGGTCTGGACTTTGCTATCGTAGAAGTATCAGTTGTCAGATATTTGCCCGTGTTGATGTTATCGTCGGCATACTTGCTGGCCGGCTTGAAATGCTACTGAGTTACTGTCCCGCGGTATCAGCATAAGACATGCTACAGAGTTACTGTCCCGCGGTACCAGCATAAGACATGCTACTGAGTTACTGTCCCGAGGTACCAGCATAAGACATGCTACAGAGTTACTGTCCCGCGGTACCAGCATAAGACATGCTACTGAGTTACTGTCCCGAGGTACCAGCATAAGACATGCTACAGAGTTACTGTCCCGCGGAAACAGCATAAGACATGCTACTGAGTTACTGTCCCGCGGTATCAGCATAAGACATGCTACAGAGTTACTGTACCACAGTGGCAGCATAAGACATGCTACTGAGTTACTGTCCCGAGGTATCAGCATAAGACATGCTACTGAGTTACTGTCCCGAGGTATCAGCATAAGACATGCTACAGAGTTACTGTACCACAGTGGCAGCATAAGACATGCTACAGAGTTACTGTCCCGAGGTATCAGCATAAGACATGCTACTGAGTTACTGTCCCGAGGTATCAGCATAAGACATACTACTGAGTTACTGTCCCGCGGTATCAGCATAAGACATGCTACAGAGTTACTGTCCCGCGGAATCAGCATAAGACATGCTACTGAGTTACTGTCCCGCGGTACCAGCATAAGACATGCTACAGAGTTACTGTACCACAGTGGCAGCATAAGACATGCTACTGAGTTACTGTCCCGAGGTATCAGCATAAGACATGCTACTGAGTTACTGTCCCGCGGTATCAGCATAAGACATGCTACAGAGTTACTGTACCACAGTGGCAGCATAAGACATGCTACTGAGTTACTGTCCCGAGGTATCAGCATAAGACATGCTACTGAGTTACTGTCCCGCGGTATCAGCATAAGACATGCTACTGAGTTACTGTCCCGAGGTATCAGCATAAGACATGCTACTGAGTTACTGTCCCGAGGTATCAGCATAAGACATGCTACTGAGTTACTGTCCCGCGGTACCAGCATAAGACATGCTACTGAGTTACTGTCCCGAGGTATCAGCATAAGACATGCTACTGAGTTACTGTCCCGAGGTATCAGCATAAGACATGCTACTGAGTTACTGTCCTGAGGTATCAGCATAAGACATGCTACAGAGTTACTGTCCCGCGGTACCAGCATAAGACATGCTACTGAGTTACTGTCCCGAGGTACCAGCATAAGACATGCTACAGAGTTACTGTCCCGCGGAAACAGCATAAGACATGCTACTGAGTTACTGTCCCGCGGTATCAGCATAAGACATGCTACTGAGTTACTGTCCCGCGGTATCAGCATAAGACATGCTACAGAGTTACTGTCCCACGGTATCAGCATAAGACATGCTACAGAGTTACTGTACCACAGTGGCAGCATAAGACATGCTACTGAGTTACTGTCCCGAGGTATCAGCATAAGACATGCTACTGAGTTACTGTCCCGAGGTATCAGCATAAGACATGTTACTGAGTTACTGTCCCGAGGTATCAGCATAAGACATGCTACTGAGTTACTGTCCCGAGGTATCAGCATAAGACATGCTACTGAGTTACTGTCCCGAGGTATCAGCATAAGACATGCTACTGAGTTACTGTCCCGCGGTACCAGCATAAGACATGCTACAGAGTTACTGTACCACAGTGGCAGCATAAGACATGCTACTGAGTTACTGTCCCGAGGTATCAGCATAAGACATGCTACTGAGTTACTGTCCCGCGGTATCAGCATAAGACATGCTACAGAGTTACTGTACCACAGTGGCAGCATAAGACATGCTACTGAGTTACTGTCCCGAGGTATCAGCATAAGAAATGCTACTGAGTTACTGTCCCGCGGTATCAGCATAAGACATGCTACTGAGTTACTGTCCCGAGGTATCAGCATAAGACATGCTACTGAGTTACTGTCCCGAGGTATCAGCATAAGACATGCTACTGAGTTACTGTCCCGCGGTACCAGCATAAGACATGCTACTGAGTTACTGTCCCGAGGTATCAGCATAAGACATGCTACTGAGTTACTGTCCCGAGGTATCAGCATAAGACATGCTACTGAGTTACTGTCCTGAGGTATCAGCATAAGACATGCTACAGAGTTACTGTCCCGAGGTATCAGCATAAGACATGCTACTGAGTTACTGTCCCGCGGTACCAGCATAAGACATGCTACTGAGTTACTGTCCCGAGGTATCAGCATAAGACATGCTACTGAGTTACTGTCCCGCGGTACCAGCATAAGACATGCTACTGAGTTACTGTCCCGCGGTACCAGCATAAGACATGCTACTGAGTTACTGTCCCGAGGTACCAGCATAAGACATGCTACTGAGTTACTGTCCCGAGGTACCAGCATAAGACATGCTACTGAGTTACTGTCCCGCGGTATCAGCATAAGACATGCTACAGAGTCACTGTCCCGAGGTATCAGCATAAGACATGCTACAGAGTCACTGTCCCGAGGTATCAGCATAAGACATGCTACAGAGTCACTGTCCCGAGGTATCAGCATAAGACATGCTACTGAGTTACTGTACCACAGTGTCAGCATAAGACATGCTACAGAGTTACTGTCCCGAGGTATCAGCATAAGACATGCTACAGAGTTACTGTCCCGCGGTATCAGCATAAGACATGCTACAGAGTTACTGTCCCTAGGTATCAGTATAAGACATGCTACTGAGTTACTGTCCCGAGGTATCAGCATAGCATAAGACATGCTACAGAGTTACTGTCCCGAGGTATCAGCATAGCATAAGACATGCTACAGAGTTACTGTCCTGAGGTATCAGCATAGCATAAGACATGCTACAGAGTTACTTTCCCGAGGTATCAGCATAAGACATGCTACTGAGTTACTGTCCCAAGGTATCAGTATAAGACATGCTACAGAGTTACTGTCCCGAGGTATCAGCATAAGACATGCTACAGAGTTACTGTCCCGCGGTATCAGCATAAGACATACTACTGAGTTACTGTCCCGCGGTATCAGCATAAGACATGCTACAGAGTTACTGTCCCGCGGTACCAGCATAAGACATGCTACAGAGTTACTGTCCCGCGGTACCAGCATAAGACATGCTACTGAGTTACTGTCCCGCGGTACCAGCATAAGACATGCTACTGAGTTACTGTACCACAGTGGCAGCATAAGACATGCTACAGAGTTACTGTCCCGCGGTATCAGCATAAGACATGCTACAGAGTTACTGTCCTGAGGTATCAGCATAAGACATGCTACTGAGTTACTGTCCTGAGGTATCAGCATAAGACATGCTACAGAGTTACTGTCCCGAGGTATCAGCATAAGAAATGCTACAGAGTTACTGTCCCGAGGTATCAGTATAAGACATATTACTGAGTTACTGTCCCGCGGTATCAGCATAAGAAATGCTACAGAGTTACTGTACCACAATGGCAGCATAAGACATGCTACTGAGCTACAGTACCGCGGTATCAGTATAATAAATGTGACTCGTTTCAGGAAACTAAGCGTATGTCATGCGTCACTACTTCACCGAAGAGGCATTTGAACGTACACATCAAAATGCTTTTTTTGTTGTTGGCAGAAATGCCTTCTGGAACATGTGAACTTTCCTGTGCCTTAATAACAAACTTGTATGCCATCTGTAAATACAAATACAATTGTAAAATTCCGAGCCCAGTTGGTTTAGCCACGGAAAAAGACTGGAACTTATAATGATAATGGATGGGCTGGACATGCCGAGAGATGAGTTCGGATTGGTCTTCCATGTAGCTCGCTTCTGTCTATAACATGAGCTGGTCAGTATGAGTAGGCAATCCTTTCTAATGCAGCTTTTTTTTAAAGATATCACAGAGAACTGAAAAAGTGTTGCTAATGCTATCCACTTTCTGGAGGACTGAGATTTGAAATCAGTGGAATACACGGGAAGCAGAGTATGATAACTAAGGATACGGAGAAAATTCAGGCGTTTGATTGCAAATATACGTAGGGAGTCAAAAAGAGAACATAGAAGGCTGTTCTACAACACACCTGTCTCTGGATAACATCTTCAAACTAAGGGCAAACATGGCATCCGTGGAAAAAAAGGGAGAAGCGTTCATCCATATATATGGGTAAGAGAGTCTAGCTAGCTACATATTCAGATATTATTTGTTTCAAATTTTGTCAGAAAGATGTTTTCATTGCAAGTTAAAGCATACTGCTAGCTAGCTAGTGAGCCAACCAGCTAACGTTACCTGTATGTTTGGTGTAGTAATATTATTCGTATCTCAGAGAGATTTGCATTGCTAGTTATAGCCTAATGTTAGCTAGCTAGCTAAAGTTGAACCTAGTTGGTTAGCTTTACCTACCTGTAGATTCATGCAGGGTAGTAACATTATGAGTTGGAATTGCGGTTAATTGTTTAGCTAGCTAGCTACATCTACATGTCCAAATAAAAGACTTCACTATGCAAGTAACCATTTTACTGTAACGTTTACACCTTCTGTATCCTGTGCATCTGACAAATAAACTTTGACTTTATTTGATTTAGTGTGTGTTTACCATAGGCGGTATTGTGAAGAACAACATGACCTGCACCAAAGTCAAATTAGGATTTAACGTTAGGCCAACGAGACAGTGTCCAAGTTCTAAAATTCTCCGGTAGAATGCCCTGCTTTTATTTCGTCACACTTGCAACAGTAAGCTATTTTCTGTAATTAGCTCACCATTAACTTGTAAATAATGACCTTGTTTTGAGTTTATTTACCTGTAATGATGAATACAAATTAGCTTTAGTTAAGACGTTGTAAGCTATAGTACCAGTCAAAAGTTTGGATACAGCTACTCATTCCAGGGTGTTTCTTTATTTTTACTATTTTCTACATTGTAGAATAATAGAAGACATCAACACTATGAAATAAGACATATGGAATAATTTAGTAACCCAAAAATTGAGAATTTCAATAATTAAAATGTTTCTGGCCATGCTTTCCACCTGGCTACCCCTACCCCGGTCAACAGCCCTGCACCCCCCACAGAAACTTGCCCAAGCGTCTCCCATTTCTCCTTCACCCAAATCCAGATAGCTGATGTTCTGAAAGAGTTGCAAAATCTGGACCCATACAAATCAGCCGGGCTAGACAATCTGGATCCTCTCTTTCTAAAATTATCCGCCGAAATTGTTGCAACCCCTATTACTAGCCTGTTTGATTTGATTAGATTTTTTTTTTCAACCTCTCTTTTGTATCGTCTGAGATCCCCATAGATTGGAAAGCTGCCGCGGTCATTCCCCTCTTCAAAGGGAGAGACACTCTAGACCCAAACTGCTACAGACCTATATCTATCCTATCCTGCCTTTCTAAGGTCTTTGAAAGCCAAGTTAACAAATAGATCACCGACCATTTAGAATCGCACCACACCTTCTCCGCTATGCAGTCTGGTTTCCGAGCTGGTCATGGGTGCACCTCAGCCACGCTCAAGGTCCTAAACAATATCATAACTGCCATTGATAAGAGACAATACTGTGCAGCTGTATTCATCAACCTGGCCAAGGCTTTCGACTCTGTCAATCACCACGTTCTTATCGGCAGACTCAACAGCCTTGGTTTCTCAAATGACTGCCTCGCCTGGTTCACCAACTACTTCTCAGACAGAGTTCAGTGTGTCAAATCGGAGGACCTGTTGTCCGGACCTCTGGCAGTCTCTATGGGGGTAAAACAGGGTTCAATCCTCGGGCCGACTCTTTTCTCTGTATACATCAATGATGTCGCTCTCGCTGCTGGTGATTCTCTGATCCACCTCTACGCAGACAACACCATTCAGTATACTTCTGGCCCTTCTTTGGACACTGTGTTAACTAACGTCCAGACAAGCTCCAATGCCATACAACTCTCCTTCCGTGACCTACAACTGCTCTTAAATGCAAGTAAAACTAAATGCATGTTTTTCAACCGATCGCTGCCCACACCTGCCTGCCCGTCCAGCATCACTACTCTGGACGGTTCTGACTTAGAATATGTGGACAACTACAAATACCTAGGCATCTGGTTAGACTCTAAACTCTCCTTCCAGACTCACATTAAGCATCTCCAATCCAAAATTAAATCTAGAATCGGCTTCCTATTTCGCAACAAAGCATCCTTCGCTCATGCTGCCAAATATACCCTTGTGAAACTGACTATCGGAAGAATGGAAGAATGTTCATAGAGTTGTTGTCTTGCGAATACACTTATAAAGACCTGGCAATCTTTTATATCAATAGCAGTCAATTATCAATCGTCACCATATTCAGTCTCATCTGAACGTCGTAAAATTCTTGGTTAACTTCACAAACCCTTGCTAACAAGTTGAATCAGCAATACAAAATTTGGTTTAATTATGTATTTACTAAATACCAAAATAGTCATACAGAATTACATATACACAGGATGGATCATACATTCATTACTATTTATGTCATACAAGAAAACGTCCCTAGCAGACGGAACCTATATGACGGCTGGTTACACAAAGAAAGGGGGTTTGGTTAAATGAAAGTGCGTGAAGACTGAGGATCAAAAGGATTGGGTCTCTATCGGATATTATGAAGCTATGCTATCGTAAATACAGAATCTTATGCATTCTAAATAACCGCCCATTTGGAAAAGGAAAATGCAAGAAATACATTTACTTTGAGCTTTGGTCAAAGATGGAAGGCTGGGTTGCCCAGCAGAGATCTCCCTTGTCCTTTGAAGAATATGTCTTGTGGTAGAACGGATACGTTGTAGTACCGTCGTCGTGTGGTAGAATGGATACGTTGTAGTACCCTGTCTTTCTGAAGAGATTGTCCGTCCTTTCCTAGCTCACGTTTACAGCTGCTGCTGATAATTCGACTTCTAGGATGTATCACTTCTTTAGTGAATAAGAGTTCAAAGTTCATACCAAGTTGCCATACTATAAGTTCATGCAATATACTGGCTGGTGTAGTCGAAATTCATCCCTCCAGCGTGTCGATCGTCACCTCCACGATGAAATTAGCACTTTTAAACGTATGGACAGCAGTCCTCACATCCTCCGGAACACAATGTTAATTTTGTTCGGTTGTAGTCGTTCAACCATAGCTCACGCTATGGTTGGCTTAGTTCTGTAGTTGATATTAGCCCTTTTAAATGTATGGACAGCAGTCCTCACGTCATCTGGAAAACGAGGTTGACTTTCGTCAATGGGCTTTTGTAATGGGGGAGAAAAGGGCGTGTTTCATAGTTCACAACCAATGCCTGTTCACTTGGGCGTGTCCACTGAGTGAGCATAGTTCACTTATGAAAACAATTCTCTCATTTAGAAGCTAAAATTACATTGAAATCTTTTCACAAACAGTTTCATATTTAAACATTTAAATTGCACAACAATTCCATGTGAATCTGATAACTAGAATGTGTAGACTTTCCAAGATACAGTTTATGTCGTCCAATCATCAGATATGTCTCAGATGACAACTGATCTGACGTCATATTCTTTAAGTCCCAACGGACACTTTCAACTGGTTGGATTACCTAAAGATTTTTATTTTCCCCAACCTTTTGATGTTACGATACTCTCCCTATATTAACATAAGGGCATTCCAAGAGTCCAATCTGTAGAGTGGAGAGAAAAAGGGGGAAAGGTATTTATGGGGGTCATAAACCTCCCCCAACAGGTCAACGGCATGACAATGTACATACTACCTCAAATAACCGATGCCCCCGCACATTAACTCTATCAGTACCCCCCTGTCCATAGTCTCGCGATTGTTATTTCACTGCTGCTCTTTAATCACTTGTTACTTTTATCTCTTATTCTTATATGTATTTTTTTTTCAACTGCATTGTTGGTTAGGGGCTCGTAAGTAAGCATTTCACTATAAGGTCTACCTGTTGTATTCAGCGCATGTGACTAATACCATTTGGTTTGTTTTTCAACAGAACAATGACCCAACACCTTCAGGCTGTGTAAGGGCTATTTGACCAAGAAGAAGATTGATGGAGGGCTGCATCAGATGACCTTGCCTCCATAATCACCCAACCTCAACCCAATTGAGATGGTTTGGGATGAGTTGGACCGCAGAGTGAAGGAAATGCAGCCAGCTAGTGCTCAGCAAATATCCCTGAACTCCAAGACTGTTGGAAAAGCATTCCAGGTGAAGATGGTTGAGAGAATGCCAAGAGTGTGCAAAACTGTCATCAATGGCTACTTTGAATAATCTAAAATATATAACAGATATTTTGATTTGTTTAACACTTTTTTGGTTACTACATGATTACATATGTGTTAATCCATAGCGTTGATGTCTTCACTATTATTCTACAATGTAGTAAAATAAAGAAAAACCCTTGAATGAGTAGGTATGTCCAAACTGTTGCCTGGTACTTTATATGATATATTGATTATTTGAACTGGCTAGCCAGCTAATTTAACGTTCGCTAGCTAACAAACTAGAAATGAATCAAACCATTGTTTAGAAAGTTACTTTTAGTTGCCTGGTTGCTAGATTGACATATACTAAATTAATTTTTAAACAGATGGGTTTATTGGTGTTAACATACACCAGTTATGCTATTTTGGACCACAAGGCTGCTGATGTCATGCAGCCTGTCATTTTTGTGTTCATGCTTTTTCATAACAACGACAAGTTTGATGTCGGACGACAATAGAATGTTCATGATGTCACTGCGACAACTGTCTACAGACATGTCGATAGACGTAGTATAATCCAGCTTTTAGTCTTGAAATCTTTGGTTGTTTTGTTCACTACAGAACTCACTCTGTTTAGCACATGGCCTTACATGTGAATCCTTAAAGAGATGGGTGGGGCTAAGGCTTAAGAGGGTGTGAATGTGTGTAGACAAAGAAGAGCACTTCAGTAGGTACCAAAATATTCAAGGGCCATTTTCTCAAAAGTGGGGTTACACATTTATCAACTTTCAAAGCAGAATTCCGTTCCCATTGTTTCTCAACTGTAGTGTATGATATACAATTTTTTCGAGATCTGAGTCTCTACTTTTATCCAATGTAAAAAACACAATTTAAAATGTTGCTACATAGGACTGAATCGAGCCAGTCGGTCACAAACGCTACTGAGTTACTGTACCGCGGTATCAGCATAAGTCATAACAGAAGCGATTTGCTATATTGCACTTCAGTGAACAAACAAGATTCGGTGAGGCACCCCTGGAATCAGATTGGACAGGATGTTTGGCCATGGGATGTAACACCTGTACGTTAAGATTAGCCGCCAGCGTAAATCATCCGTGTATAGATCTTGAGCGAATGGGTGAACCTGTAATGTCCTATCCTCAATAGGGCTATGGAGGTGTGACAAAAAACCAGTACAGGATGACAAAGGCTTGAGGAGGGAGGGTGGTTGTGTGTTGCAGATAAGCTGAGGAGAGGAAGAGAGGAAGCCAACGTATGGTGCTGATGATTACACAGGTAGCTCTTTCCTGCAGTCAGTGGCCAACGTCACCCTCTTTGGCCTCATGGGTGGGATGTTATTAATATTTTTCATAATTTAAAAATGTATAAAGATTCTAAAATAAAAGACAAATCTGGTGTTTCTTTGTCAAACAGTTGTTATATTTCAGTCTTCTGTGATGTATATTAATGGGTAATATTGAGATCGAAACTCAAAAGGTAATACATTTCAACTCTTTCTGACTGTAACCATGTGTGTGAGGTGTATACTTTTGTTTCAAAGTAAGACTACCAAAAATCACTCTGTGTGGCCCTGATTTAGCCCACTGCAGTAAAAGGTTAAAACAGGATAGATGTGTCAGTTAAGACAGGATGACTGTTTCAGTGAAGACAGGATGACTATGTCAGTTAAAACAGGACAGCTGTGTCTTGTGTGTCAATAGCATACTGCAGGTTTCTTTCCTTACCTCCTTAATAAATAAAAAAAAGTATATATTTGTACAGGTTGTATCAAGACAGCAGTAATCATCCGCATGCTACACAAAATAGGCTACATTATAATTAAGTGGAATCCTCTCCCTAATGTAGCCTTTGAATATCAGTGAATTGTGTTAATGCACATCTGCCCCCCCCAAAAATAACTAAAATACACTGACAAAAAATATGAACGCAACATGTAAAGTGTTGGTCCCATGGTCCCATGTTTCATGGGCTGAAATAAAAGCTCCCAGAAATGTTCCATACACACAAAAAGCGTATGGAAAGTGATTTCTCTCAAATGTTGTGCTGAAATGTGTTTACATCCCTTTTAGACCCACTCCAAGTTGCATAGCGCAACAATAGATCCACAGAATATTCAATCTCTATTGCACGGCACACTGCTCTTTCCCACCTGGACAATAGGAACACCTATGTGAGAATGCTATTCATTGACTACAGCTCAGCGTTCAACACCATAGTGCCCTCAAAGCTCATCACTAAGCTTTGGACCATGGGACTAAACACCTCCCTCTGAAACTGGATCCTGGACTTCCTGACGGGCCGCCCCCAGGTGGTAAGGGTATGTAAAAATACATCTGCCACGCTGATCCTCAACACGGGAGCCCCTCAGGGGTGTGTGCTCAGTCCCCTCCTGTACTCCCTGTTCACTCATGACTGCACCGCCGGGCACAACTCCAACACCATTAAGTTTGCCGATGACATGACAGTGGTTGGCCTGATCACCGACAACGACGAGACAGCCTATAGGGAGGAGGTCAGAGACCTGACCGTGTGGTGCAAGGACAACGACTTCTCCCTCAACGTGATCAAGACAAAGGTGATGATTGTGGACTACAGGAAAAGGAGGACCGAGCATGCCTCCATTCTCATCGATGGGGCTGTAGTGGAGCAGGTTGAGAGCTTCAAGTTCCTTGGTGTCCACATCATCAACAAACTATCATGGTCCAAGCACACCAAGACAGTCTGGAAGAGGTTACAACAAAACGTATTCCTCCGCAGGAGACTGAAAAGATTTGGCATGGGACCTCAGATCCTCAAAAGGTTCTACAGCTGCACCATCGAGAGCATCCTGACGGGTTGCATCACCGCCTGGTATGGCAACTGCTCAGCCTCCGACCGCAAAGCACTACAGAGGGTAGTGCGTACGTCCCAGTACATCACTGGGGCCAAGCTTTCTGCCATCCAGGACCTCTATACCAGGCGGTGTCAGAGGAAGGCTCTAAAAATTGTCAAAGACTCCAGCCACCCTAGTCATAGACTGTTCTCTCTGCCACCGCACGGCAAGCGGTACCGGAACGCCAAGTCTAGGTCCAAGAGGCTTCTAAACAGCTTCTACCCCCCAAGCCATAAGACTCCTGAACATCTAATCAAATGGCTACCCAGACTATTTGCATTACCCCCCCACACTCTTTTACACTACTGCTACTCTCTGTTATTAGTCATTTTAATAACTCTATCTACCTAGGTACATATTACCTCAATTATCTCGACTAACCGGTGCCCCCTCCACATTGACTCTGTACCAGTAACCCCTGTATATAGCCTCGCTATTGTTATTTTACTACTGCTCTTTAATAATTTGTTACTTTTATTTCTTATTTTATGTATTTTTCTTAAAACTGCATTGTTGGTTAAGGGCTTGTATTTAAGCATTTCACTGTAAGGTCTACACCTGTTGTATTCAGCGCATGTGACAAATCATTTTGGATATGATTTGATCAATAAAAACGACCTGGTCTTGAATGCAACAATGTAATCTAGGCCGAAATGGGATCCTGGCTAAAAGGGATCTAGCTTTTGTCCAATTAACTTTTTTGCATTTAACTAACTCTAACCCTTTTCCTAACCTTAAACTAATTCTCATTACCTGCTACGTTAATTCTCCTAACCTGCTGTGTAAAATCTAATCTACTACGAAATGTCAAAAATGATGTTAATTTGACAAAATGCTGGATCCCTTCTAGCCATGACCATAAAAAGAGGAGATGCATATTGCATGATACGATGTTCATATAGACTGGAGGACATTATTGTCCAACAAACTCCAGTGGTTATGATATATTCATATAATAACCCAATGATAATTTGTTGGGAAATTTATTCATAAGAGGAGGGAACATGTATGGACATTTCAGCATAGGATAAAGGTCTCAATGGCATAGGACAACCTGCTGTGTTGACTATTGGTTGTTCCAGGCCAACAATAGATTTAATCACGAAAACACCTGAATTAAACACAACCAAACAATTAAGAGCCCTGATGGTATAGTTGACCTGAGTAACTGACATTCTAACATCTGATGTGCTTTGTTATTGTTTTTGTACTGTAGGTTCACCAGCTGACCTCGAACAAGACACCCATGTCGACTGGATTCCCACTGTGAGGATGAGCAATGCTACAGCAGCATCATATTCCCACTGTGAGGATGAGCAATGCAGCAGCATCATATTCCCACTGTGAGGATGAGCAATGCTGCAGCATCATCATATTCCCACTGTGAGGATGAGCAATGCTGCAGCATCATCATATTCCCACTGTGAGGATGAGCAATGCAGCAGCATCATCATATTCCCACTGTGAAGATGAGCAATGCAGCAGCATCATCATATTCCCACTGTGAGGATGAGCAATGCAGCAGCATCATCATATTCCCACTGTGAAGATGAGCAATGCAGCAGCATCATCATATTCCCACTGTGAAGATGAGCAATGCAGCAGCATCATCATATTCCCACTGTGAGGATGAGCAGTCCTGCAGAATCATCATATTCCCACTGTGAAGATGAGCAATGCAGCAGCATCATCATATTCCCACTGTGATGATGAGCAATGCTGCAGCAGCATCAGATTCCCACTGTGAGGATGAGCAATGCAGCAGCATCATCATATTCCCACTGTGAGGATGAGCAATGCTGCAGCATCATCATATTCCCACTGTGAGGATGAGCAATCCTGCAGAATCATCATATTCCCACTGTGAGGATGAGCAATGCAGCAGCATCATCATATTCCCACTGTGAGGATGAGCAATCCTGCAGCATCATCATATTCCCACTGTGAGGATGAGCAATGCAGCAGCATCATCATATTCCCACTGTGAGGATGAGCAATCCTGCAGCATCATCATCATATTCCCACTGTGAAGATGAGCAATGCAGCAGCATCATCATATTCCCACTGTGAGGATGAGCAATGCAGCAGCATCATCATATTCCCACTGTGAAGATGAGCAATGCAGCAGCATCATCATATTCCCACTGTGAAGATGAGCAATGCAGCAGCATCATCATATTCCCACTGTGAAGATGAGCAATGCAGCAGCATCATCATATTCCCACTGTGAAGATGAGCAATGTTGCAGCATCATCATATTCCCACTGTGAGGATGAGCAATGCTGCAGCAGCATCATATTCCCACTGTGAGGATGAGCAATGCAGCAGCATCATCATATTCCCACTGTGAGGATGAGCAATGCTGCAGCAGCATCAGATTCCCACTGTGATGATGAGCAATCCCGCAGCAGCATCTGTTTCTACTTCTACTACTTTGTTCTTTTCCAGATATGAACGGAGACACCCCTCAGTTATACGAGATGGTTGTCATATGCTGTGGTTTGGTCAATCTGAATGATTCTGCTGTGCTATTTGAAGAGAGAGCTTCACCTTGTCGTCATGACAAAAGTACCCCCTTAAACTGTATGAATATATAAAATGTAATTTGGAACATGTAAAATACTATTGTTTATGATATTGTAAATATAGTGTACTTTAATAATAAACTCAGCTAAAAAAAGAAACATCCCTTTTTCAGGATCCTGTCTTTCAAAGATAATTAGTAAAAATCCAAATGACTTCACAGATCTTCATTGTAAAGGGTTTAAACACTGTTTCCCATGCTTGTTCAATGAACTATAAACAATTAATAAACATGCACCTGTGGAACGGTCGTTAAGACACTAACAGCTTACAGACGGTAGGGAATTAAGGTCACAGTTATGAAAACTTAGGACACTAAAGAGGCCTTTCTACTGACTCTGAAAAAACCCAAAAGAAAGATGCCCAGGGTCCTTGCTCATTTGCATGAACGTGCCTTAGGCATGCTGCAAGGAGGCATGAGGACTGCAGATGTGGCCAGGGCAATGAATAGCAATGTCCGTACTGTGAGACGCCTAAGACAGTGCTACAGGGAGACAGGACGGAACAGCTGATCGTCCTCACAGTGGCAGACCACGTGTAACAACACCTGCACAGGATCGGTACATCCGAACATCACACCTGCGGGACAGGTACAGGATGGCAACACCAACTGCCCGGGTTACACCAGGAACGCACAATCCCTCCATCAGTGCTCAGACTGTCCGCAATAGGCTGAGAGAGGCTGGACTGAGGGCTTGTAGGCCTGTTGTAAGGCAAGTCTTCACCAGACATCACCGGCAACAACGTCGCCCATCGGCACAAACCCATCGTTGCTGGGCCAGACAGGACTGGCAAGAAGTGCTCTTTACTGACGAGTCGCGGTTTTGTCTCAACAGGGGTGATGGTCGGATTCGTGTTTATCGTCGAAGGAATGAGCGTTACACTGAGGCCTGTACTCTGGAGCGGGATCGATTTGGAGGTGGAGGGTCCGTCATGGTCTGGGACGGTGTGTCACAGCATCATCGGACTAAGCGTGTTGTCATTGCAGACAATCTAAACGTTGTGCATTACAGGGAAGACATCCTCCTCCCTCATGTGGTACCCTTCCTGCAGGATCATCCTGACATGACCCTCCAGCATGACAATGCCACCAGCCATACTGCTCGTTCTGTGCCTGATTTCAGACAGGAATGTCAGTGTTCTGCCATGGCCAGCGAAGAGCCCGGATCTCAATCCCATGGAGCACGTCTGGGACCTGTTGGATCGGAGGGTAAGGGCTAGGGCCATTCCCCCCAGAGATGTCCAAGAACTTGCAGGTGCCTTGGTGGGAGAGTGGGGTAACATCTCACAGCAAGAACTGGCTAATCTGGTGCAGTCCATGAGGAGGAGATGTACTGCAGTACTTAATGCAGCTGGTGGCCACATCAGATACTAACTGTTACTTTTGATTTTGACCCCCCCCCTTTGTTCAGGGACACATTATTCCATTTCTGTTTGTCAAATGTCTTGTTCAGTTTATGTCTCAGTTGTTGAATCTTGTTATGTTCATACAAATATTTACACATGTTAAATTTGCTGAAAATAAACGCAGTTGACAGTGAGAGGATGTTTCTTTTTTTTGCTGAGTTTAGCTATATTGTTGTATGGGTGAAATAAAAACTATTTTGTCATCTCTGCTTTGCCTAACACCATTGAATAAAAACTATTTCTTATAGCCCAACTATTTTATTTCTTTACAATTTAAACACATGTAGCATAGACAATGTAATTGTTGTGGTAGTCTTAGGCAAACAATCTTCATTATACCAACGGCACCTCCATGTCCCACTCAGATCCTCTGGGAGAAAAGTATCTGGCATTGAACTTGGTGGTAGTAGTAGTAGTATTTGTATGTTTTAAGCTAAGAATCCCATCATATCCTGCTTCCAGACATTTCAACACCTAGATTACAAAGGTTGGATTTGCACTGAACAATTTAATGTCAGAACAAGGCATGTACAAAATCCTGTCTAATTGATTAGCCTCATTATACGTTGTCTACTGGTATGGTTTTTAAATTGAGAACATATAACTGAACACTATGTAAACAGCGTGTGAGTTAAGCTATTCTCTGCTTCAGATGCACAATGTCATGGGGTGCATTGCAAATGCCCATAAGGCTAATGCCATCATACTGAAGGACGGACAGTGGTTCCTATCTCAGGTCCTGGAGTACCCCCAACACTACAGTTTATTGTAGCCCCGGACAAACACACCTGATTCAACAAAAATGTGTGCTGTTCGGGATACTCAAGGACTGGAGTTGTAATCCACTGCTGTAGGCATTTGTCTGCATTGGCGTTGCATGCCATTATCAGCTGCAAAAATGGGTTCGCATGGTTGATATTCTGAAAAACAAATGGACAATCAAATAAAACTAGTTGCAGAGCTTACGACTGAACAAGGTCATATTCATTTGAGAATACAACACAGAAACAGACAGATTAGAGACAGATTCCCTTCCCCTCTTTATTGCAAGATTGTGATCTGTGATTGATCAACATCGACACTAGTTCATCTTGAATAATAGTTAAGTCTATTTCATATAATTTTCAAGTGTACAAGTAAGTTGACTCATATATTAAAGGTTAGACGTCTTAGTAACAAGTAGGCTATTATTAATAAAGCATAATTTCAGGCGAACAAAAAAGAACTTAATACCAGAGGTTGCCAACCTCACTCCCATTGATCCCTGATCTACTGGGGGAGCAGACTTCTGTTCCAGTAACAGCCCACTTGATTATCAACTCATTATCTTTGCTACATTGAATCAGGTGTCTTAGCGAGGGGCTGGAACAGAAACCTGCACACCCAGCAGGGTTGGCCTGCTGCAGTTGTAATAGGTTTAGACGTTGTGTGTTACTTTTATACTGTATTTTAGTTCACAAAATGTGCTAACATAGCTATACATACTGTATAATCCATGGTATACAAGGATATGCCCTTATTCTCTTGGGACATTAAATGGGACCTCGTCATCTGCGGACAGGGTTTCACAGCTCTCTGTACCTGAGAACAGAAAACTGGCTTTATTATACTCAAATCTCTGAATATTGTGTTGCTATATCTCCATGTCCTCATATTTTGTCTCGCTATTGACTGGAATTGAAGAATATTTTCACAATGTCCTCCTAGAATGGGACCTGCCCTATCCAGAGTAGCCTAATCTCCCTTTTCTGACACCTGGAACTACTAGCTAATCCTTTCTCCCTCTTCCATGGCTGTTAACTAGGTACCTAGCTACATATGCATTTAGAGTTACAATGATAAATACATCAAGATAACTAGCTAACTGGCTAATATGAAGTTAGCAAGCTGGTGATATTTAATTCACTTAGCTAATCAAAACAAATCAAATTTTATTGATCACATACACATGGTTAGTAGATGTTATTGGGAGTGTAGCGAAATGCTTGTGCTTCTAGTTCCGACAGTGCAGTAATATCTAACAAGTAATCTAACAATTCTACAACAACTACCTAATACACACAATTTAAGTAAAGGAATGGAATAAGAATATATACATGTAAATATATGGATGAGCAATGACATAGAGGCATATGCAAGATGCAATAGATGGTATAAAATTCAGTATATACACAGGAGATGAGTAATGCAAGATATTTAAACATTATTGAATTGGCATTATTAAAGTGACTAGTGTTTCATTTATTAAAGTGGCCAATGATTTCAAGTCTGTATGTAGGCAGCAGCCTCTCTGTGCTAGTGATGGCTGTTTAATAGTCTGATGGCCTTGAGATTGAAGGTGTTTTTCAGTCTCTCGGTCCCAGCTTTGATGCACCTGTACTGACCTCGCCTTCTGGATGATAGCGGGGTGAACAGACAGTGGCTCGGGTGGTTGTTGTCCTTGATTACCTTTTTGGCTTTCCTGTGCCATCGGGTGCTGTAGGTGTCCTGGAGGGCTGGTAGTTTGCCCCTGGTGAAGCATTGTGCAGACCGCAATACCCTCTGGAGAGTCTTGCGGGTGTGGGCGGTGCAGTTGCCGTACCAGGCAGTGATACAGCCCGAAAGGATGCTCTCAAAGCTATCTTAACATACTGTATGGCTAGCTAACTAGTGAACATTGCGTTAGCAGCTCATTTGAGTTAGCCTACACACTAAGTTTCTGTAGCAAGCTAGCTAGCTAATAATACATAGTTCTTTATAATTTTCCAAATATATTTACCTACTGGAATAGGTTCTCCTACTGCCTCTGTTTTCTGGGTCCTTAGAAAAACTAAATAATGGGCAATCTTTCCGGTAGCTAAATGCAGCCAGCCATGTGGACGATTGGAGGATGTCCAACAGACTGAATTTGGTCTTCCAACATGGCGCCTGGTACAGTTGCTAGGTGATTTGTGACATAACTGCAAGTCCTATACAGAGAGTACAGAAGTCATTTTTAATAAATATTAACAATTGTATATTATAACGCGAGAAGGCAAGTATATACTAAGTTTACTGGAAGTTCTATAAGCTACTTGGGAGGTCTGGAAAGCAAAGCATGCCTGGCAGCTTTTCTCTTCCCTTTGCAGGGGAAGCTATTCCCCATAACACCTTGCGACACAGCGAAAATTCCCAAAACTTCTGAATTAATGGCGGACTGAAATCCCTGCTTGGGAAAACGTTTTCCAGAGGAATGAGGATTAACTTTGTAAAATGTAAGTATTAGGTTTATTTATTCAAACAAACTATGTTCAAATGTTAAACAAATTACTTTCATATTAATTTCGAATTAAAATGTTGAGTCACTACTGTTTATCGGTGTAAAGTGTGCTCCCTCTCCGGCCTCTAGGTCACCAGGCTGCTCGTTATGGCGCACACCTGCAACCATCGTTACGCGCACCAGCGCGTCATCAGACTCACCTGGTCTCCATCATTTCCCTGATTACCTTCCCTATATTTGTCACTCCTTTTGGTTCCTTCCTCAGGCGTCATTGTTTCTGTTCCAGTGTCATGTCTGTATGTTGTTTGTGTTTCTTGTTTTGTATTTAGTTGTGTTTATTTATTAAAACTCACTCCCTGAACTTGCTTCCTGACTCTCAGCGTACGCGTTACAATCAGCCTGCTAGCCAAGCGAAGTTAGCTTGATCTCGTCCTGATATTCAGCTGTTTAGGGATAAACAACTAAGCAAACTAATCGTAAAATAAGCAGTGTCAATTGTAAAGACTCTGTCAGTTTTTACATCCTGAATTGATGAACTTGCTACTCAGCTAATGACAAATATATCAAATCATTTTTTTCAATTTGTTTTAAGGGACAGATTTCACTCCATCACTGGCTTGTCAGGACAAAACAGTCGAGCCCAACTGGTTTGGAGGTAAGATATTTTAACATCTGATTAAAAAACTAGGCAATGCAGCTAGCTGTGTTCTGTCCAATCTAAGCTTGTTAGCCAGCCAAGTTATTTGTGCATTCTGATATAATCAGGTAATACATGCACGCAGTGTCTGTTAACCTAATGTTAGCTAACTTTCTTCTTGTCAATTTCCCCTCCCCTCGTGTTTCACCATTGCATATCAAGACAATGTTGTAAATAAATCAATTATCAATTAAAAGTAAGAACTTGATCAAGGCTATGAATATGATAAACTGTTGACAAAACCATTGCACGTTAACAAAGGTAGTTGTGGTTCTGAGCAACTGAAATTCTGAGCAGCAGTTCATTTCTCCACCCATGTCCTTTATGATTTGGGCTCTGTTCTCCTCAGGTCCAAGCACATCCCAGCCCAACACCCAGGTCCAAGCACATCCCAGCCCATCACCCAGGTCCAAGCACATCCCAGCCTACCACCTAGACAGATAGAAAGAACTTGGGAACCTCCCGCCCAGCAGGAAAACCACCCCAGGAGTTTAGTTTGGAGTTTATTCAGCAGTGTGTAACATCACTATGTTAGAATTATATCCACATGTTATTCTCTATCAGTACCCTGGGGCAGAATTGTCAGCTCATTGTAACTTGTGAAGCTCATTCTAAAATACAGACGTGGGTGATTTATGCCCCAGGGTACTGCACCGTGTGCATGTTTTTGTTCCTGGCCAGCACAAACTCAACTATTAATGGTCTACAATTTAGACCACAGACACAGCTCGGTGTATTCAACATGTTTTCAACACCTCTCACAAATACAAGTAGTGATGAAGTCAAACTCTCCTCCACTTTGAGCCAGGAGAGATTGACATGCATATTATTAATGTTAGCTCTCTGTACATCCAAGGGCCACTAATGCTGCCCTGTTCTGAGCCAGCCAATTAAAAGTTTCCTAAGTCCATCTTTGTGGCACCTGACCACCCAACTGAACAGTGGTCCAGGTGCGACAAAACTAGAGCCTGTAGTACCTGCCTTGTTGATAGTGCTGTTAAGAAGGTAGAAACTAGGGCCTGTAGGACCTGCCTTGTTGACAGTGTTGTTAAGAAGGTAGAGCAGCGCTTTATAATGGACATACTTCTCCCCATCTTAGTTACTGTTTTATCAATATGTTTTGACCATGACAGTTTACAATCCAGGGATACTCCAAGCAGTTTAGTCACCTCAACTTGCTAAATTTCCACATTATTCATTTCAAGATGTATTTAAGGTTTAGGGTTTAGTGAATAATTTGTCTCAAATACAATGCTTTTAGTTTTTGAAATATTTATGGTTAACTTATTCCTCATTCCACCCATTCTGAAACTAACTGTAGCTCTTTGTTAAGTGTTGCAGTCATTTCAGTCGCTGTGGTAGCTGACGTGTATAGTGTTGAGTCATCCGCATACATAGACACACTGGCTTTACTCAAACCCAGTGGTATGTCGTTAGTAAAGATTGAAAAAAGAAAGGGGCCTAGACAACTGCCCTGGGGAATTCCTGATTCTTCCTGGATTTTGTTGGATTTTCTTAAATAACACCCTCTGTGTTATGTTGCAGGTAACTCTTTATCCACAATATAGCAGGGGGTGTAAAGCCATAACAAAGTTTTTCCAGCAACAGACAATGATTGATAATGTCAAAAGCTGCATTGAAGTATAACAAAACAGCCTCCACAATCTTTTTATTATCAATCATAATTTTGCTAAAATGTTTATTCTATTCCACTGAGCCATTTACTTTATGTTCATATTATCTTTTGTTATTTCTTATTGTTGTTGCATTGTTGAGAAGGAACCTGCAATTAAGCATTCGTTGGACCAAGTGTATCCTGTACATACAGACAAATAAAACTTGAAACTTGCCTTATTTTGTGCAATGGTTAATATTATTTAAAAATGACAAGTGTTGAAGTCTCCCCACGGTTCTGGTTTTGAGGCTTTGGGCATCTGGGGACAATAGTTCATCTGTTTAATCCCCTGCAAGGAGAGAGAAAGGCAATAATAATATTATAATTGTCAGAGTCGTGTGTATAGGTGGCAGAGAAGTCAGGCGCAGGAGAGTCAAATGGAGTGTAATGGAGTCTTTTTAATAGAAGTCCACTAAACATACTCCAAACACTAAATGTACATAAAAAAACTAAAGTGGGTACGAGGACCCGTCGCACACCTATAGAGACATAGATACAACACTGACATAAAAACAATCTCTGACAAAGACATGAGGGGAAACAGAGGGTTAAATACACAACAGGTAATGAATGGGATTGAAACCAGGTGTGTAGGAAGACAAGACAAAACCAATGGAAAATTAAAAATGGATCAATGATGGCTAGAAGACCGGTGACGTCGACCGCCGAACACCGCCCGAACAAGGAGAGGCAACAACTTCGGCAGAAGTCGTGACAACAATGGTACATTCATTTAATGTAATATATCTGCATGAATATAATTAAATTGGACATGTTCTCCTTTACAATATGACAGTGTTTGGTTTGTATCAAATGCACAGTGAAACACTACTCTGGCTCTTTATAATTTTTAAACAGTAAGCAAATAGCCTATTTCGCTATTTTTAATTTCGTACAATGCATGAAGGTTTACCTGTAGCTACTATGTAAAAGGAGGCCAGACAATTTGCGAGAGGAGAACCCCAACTAAAATGATTCTGGTCGGTGTCACCTTAATTCACTAATACAGCGTGTCTCAAACTCAGTCCTGGGAACCCCAAGGAGTGCACGTTTTGGTTGTTGCAATTGCAGTATACAGCTGATTTAAATAATCAACGATTGATGAGGATTTCATTATTTGAATTAGCTGGCAAAAAACGTGCACCCCTTGGTGTCCCCAGGACTGAGTTTGGGAAACGCTGCTCTAACAGGTACTGAGAAAATCTGTTATGTTACTTGTTTATGTAACAGGTAGGAAATAGCTGTTTTTGTAGGGTTTTTCTCAGATCAGCCTTGGAAGGTTGAGTAACAACCAGAGCTGTGTCTCTGTTGCCCAACACATTTAACCTCATCACAGTACTTTGTAGTAGTGGCACCTTTCCTAATAGCATAGGGTGAAACGTTACAAATAACTCACTGTATGCAGCTCCTCAGATTATGTGGTTAATAGCATGCAGCATCCACCAGCAATACACCCCCAATACCTAAAACAGGTTAGGCTACTACTCCAAGGCAGTAGTAATGAAAATACAGTTCTGCTTTAAAATAATGAAAATATATTGTCAGTTTTAGGCAATTCACAGAATAGCCTACCTCAACCTACCTCACGTGCGTGTGTAGCCTAGCTTGAAGACAACCAATGAAAACATAGCAATACAACCGAGTAGTCTTACAGCATTTATATCTGATATCCCAATAACAAACAAACAAACTTCATTATTAACAATGTCCCTTCTTATCCTGTCAAACAAGTGAAAAGTCCACAACTTTAGATGTCCTCTTCTGTCAGGACATAAACAGAAAGTTCAATAACCTCCACAGGAATCTTTTATAATTAAATCACTTCAACTGACGGCTCTCCTTTGATGTTGATAACAATTATTTGATGTCCATCACTCAGGTGGCTAGCTAGCTAGCTAGTATCACTCTGGCTGGTAGCTAACTCCATCGATGGAATTCATGTTAATCCCGAAGGCGAAAATGACAGTCATTCGGTGGTATGGAACAATCCTCTTCCAGAACAGGCACATCCTCTTCTCCAACGACGTAAGAGACTTTATGAATTCAGCTCTTCTCTACTTGTTATCACATTCTCTCTCGCGCTCTCATCCTTTTGCAACACACTTGTCTGCGCACTCCTTCGCGCCACCTCTCCCCAGGACCTTTTTAGAGCCGGCCGTGACGGCACCTGGCTCATGGTAGTCTTGGAAATTCACTAAATAGAACAGCAAAAGCCACATTTACATTTTAAATATTTGTTATATATTTCCATTCTGGGATAGTTGTTCACTGTATTGCTAGCATTAGTTCCTCACACTGTTACATTGGCTACAATGTAAACAGATGTAGCTAGCTAGCATAAAAGCTAGCTTTGTTGACGCCGGCTGCGTGATGCACTTTCCTGTTTAGGTTAGAGGTCACGTCGAAGTACATTTAAAATGTCATGGATTTTAAGCGCTCTGCATTCTCCCATACTAGACAATATCTCTCTCAGGTGTTCTTGGGAGATCATTCTTCAAAGAACGGGAGAACGCAACAATGCATTTCGGAACACAGCCTCAGTCATCAGACTTGGTGCTGGAGCATCCATGCTGTACTTACTGCCATTCAGTGACCTGAGACTGGGGCAGTGGACCTAGATACTGAGAGAGAGCAGTGCCATATGCAAGTGGATGGGTCATTTAGGCCCAGCTCTCCTATCTCTGTTGCCCTGCTACGCTTTGCCACACACAGTCAACTCTTACTCCACTTCTAGAACTCACAGTCCATGGACAACCAAGGCTGTGGCCCGAGGCGGTTGACCTGACAACAAAGACTGTGGCCCAAGCCAGTTGACCTGACAACCAAGGCTGTGGCCCGAGGCGGTTGACCTGACAAGCAAGGCTGTGGCCTGAGGTGATTGACCTTTGTAGGAATCATGGAGTCTTGGCCCGGGTTTCCCTGTGCTATCCATGTCCACCTAACACCCGTCGTCGTGATCGTAACCTGGCAGCGACCCTCGTAGTTCATTAGGTCTACATGTTATTTAAGAAACAATGACCTTTTATGATAAAATCTCGCAATGAGCTCATCTGGCCTGTGTAGGAATCCTAATTAACTAGGCAGGGCATGAGTGGCTTAGAAGAAAGGGGATAGGAAAGTGCACTAGCAACAAGTGCACTAGCAACATTTACCCACTACAATGGTCTCCTCTCCCACACATCCCAGTACATTTAAAAGCCCCGGGGGAAAAAATATGTAAATGTTTTCTAAGTACAGTATAGACTTCCACACACAATACTCAAACTGTTGCTCAATTCCAGTGGGAACTAAGCTAACAAGCAATTCAGGTGACAAGATTTGATCTAGAAAGATATGAGCTCCAATTAGCCAAAATCTGCTGTCGACGAGCGTGTCTGAAGTCCCGGGTGACGCCGGCGAAGTCTGACATGACACCGGATCCAAGGTGTGCTCCATGGCCACTAGCTGTATCGACTCCACGCCCTAAGCGGTAGCAGGTATGCTGGGAATGTGTTTGTGTCCGCTAGAGCGTGACCTGCAGGGCTTTGTGATAGGATCACCACGTTCTGGTGAGGAATGAAGCTCTAGAATAGAGAAGGAGGGGAATGGAGGGGTAGAGAACAGAAACCGCAGTGAAGCTTGTAAAGATTCTAGTCTAGGAGAGGAATGACTTAGAGCTACAGTAGGTGTTGTGTGTTGTGTGTTTTGTGTTTTGCTAGCTACAGTATGTAAGTGTAATAGTCAGTGAGTGTGTGTGTGTGTTTGTGTGTGTAACGTTCAGTATTCATGTATAGATGTATTGGCCTTAATATTAATTTCAACTGTTCTGCATCTCAAAGGCAGACATGTGGGACTTTAATTGATGAGTTAGGACTGCTCTCTGTCGCGTAAACACACACACACACACACACACACACACACACACACACACACACACACACACACACACACACACACACACACACACACACACACACACACACACACACACACACACACACACACACACACACACACACACACACACACACACACACACACACACACACAGCATCCTGCTCCTGCCTGCAGCTAACCAGAGTGGTGTAATTATTGATCAGGCAACAGCTTCAACCTCATGGCTCAGGAGCCTACCGCTACAGGAACACATCAGGAATTCACTCCAGCCTCACTTTCTCACCCAATCTCCCTGTCTCCCAGCAGTACCTGTTCCTGTGCTGTCTCTCTGGGCCAGGATCAGCATTCAGACCAGGCTGTTCTTCTCAAAGTCTGCTGTGAAAGCAAGAGAAAGGGGGGAAAAAAAGAAAAAAAAGAGCTGTTTTACACCTCTCCTCTGGGCTCGGTTAAAAGGGAATTTGCCTCCAGTATAATCCCCATCTAATTTGGCCGGGGTGGCGATATCACCAAAATAATGACGCGTAGCTCCATTGCCCATATGACAGCTCATTGTTTTATTACAGATAAAGCAACCCCCCCTGCCCTCACTGGCTCTTGTATTGACCCTGTCCTCTGTTTTCTTATTGGAGGCTCTCATTAATCCTCCTCCAATCAGAACAGGACTGAACTCTACTTCCTGCTATGGGAAAGAGAGGAAAAGATGGAGGATGCTTATTGGTAATTTCTGGCTTCGATGTACAAAGAGGTGTGTATTCCAAGAGTTCATTCAGAATGGATTGACCGAAAATTGTGAAACATGGCTAGATGTTTTGTTGAAATTGTGTGACGGAGGTCAGAGGAACCCCCTGAATTTATTGATCATATCTTAATAATGTCAAGCAATACGCAAGGTCAAGATGTTATGGAACAGTATCATCACCTCGTAATACCTCACTTACAGTACGTAATACCTCACCTACAGTAGCATCACCTCGTAATACCTCACCTACAGTAGCATCACCTCGTATTACCTCACCTACAGTAGCATCACCTCGTAATACCTCACCTACAGTAGCATCACCTTGTAATACCTCACCTACAGTAGCATCACCTTGTAATACCTCACCTACAGTATCATCACCTCGTATTACCTCACCTACAGTAGCATCACCTCGTATTACCTCACCTACAGTAGCATCACCTCGTAATACCTCACCTACAGTAGCATCACCTCAAGTGTGACCACTGGGCAGATCCCACACCACCCAATCTCCTATTGGTTACTTTGCCATTAGGAGGCGTGGCCCTGCAGTCCCATTTTTCCCATTAATTTACCTTCCAGTGCTAAGGTTTGGGAATGTAAGTGTTCTCCCTATTATTTCCACATCTCCACCAGACAGCCATGGCTTATTCACTTCTCCCTGCTCTCGTCCTGGGACTCAGAAGACACCTCATCTTCGGGATGACTGAGTGTCTGGGCTATCCGGCGGGAAAGCTAACCAAAATAAGGGGATGGGATGGTTGCAGCGTTACTGGGGGAGGACGAGGGTGACGGTTGCTGCAGCACTGGAGAATCACGAGGGTGATGGACGATGGTTGTTAGATACAGTAATTGTGTTCAGGTAATTGACCCCCCAACTTCTTCCTCGCTATAATACCCTCTCCCTGTCTCAGGAGAAAACACCAGCGAAGGAGTCTTGAAGGCTGAGCCCCATAGCCCTGGCATTTGTTCCGGATTATCAAGCTTCGACTTTAGTGGCCTGATGGTTGACACTCGTTTACGACTACGTACGTGAATGCAATGCTTGTTTCTCAAGTCAACTAAACAAACCAAAAATGTGGATATGATTGTTTGTTAGTTATTTTTTTTTGTACATTCAGTTATACATGTGTAGCAGTAATACTAATTACTATAGTCAAGTCATCAATCAAGTTTATTTTATCTAGCCCTTCGTACATCAGCTAATATCTCGAAGTGCTGTACAGAAACCCAGCCTAAAACCCCAAACAGCAAGCAATGCAGGTGTAGAAGCACGGTGGCTAGGAAAAAAGTCATGACATAAAGAAAATGTCGCGGTGTCTACATTGTAAATATATTCAACAAGAGGATGAAATTATGAGTTTCTATTTTATAGGAAATATATTTATAATTTATAATATAATATTTTATAAAACCTTAGGAGATATGGGAGAAAGACGAAGAGAGAAAAGGAGAGAGAAAAGCCACTCACATTTTGTTTTAAAAATGTAACCTTTATTTAACTAGGCCAGTCAGTTAAGAACAAAGAACTTATTTACAATGACGGCCTACCCCCGACCAAACCCGGACGACGCTGGGCCAATTGTGCGCCACCCTACGGGACTCCCAATCACGGCTGGATGTAATTCAGCCTGGATCTGAACCAGGGACTGTAGTGACACCTCTTGCACTGAGATGCAGTGCCTTAGACCGCTGCGCCACAGCGTTGCTGTGGTGTCCGTTCTCCTTTCCTGCATCAGCAAATTCATCTCTGGGCCCAGATTCTCTTTTAATAAAAGGGTGAATATATCTCAATTTATGAGCCACTGATTCATGTCAAGTGCTGCAGTCAGATGACAAGGCTTTACCTGGAGTTGGGATGTAAAGTAAATCTCCAGCCCAGATTAGCGTGTTTATGTCCTGATGTGATGTGCACATCACTGTCAATATGAGAGCAAGCAGCCACAATGTAAAGCAAGACAAGTTCAATTCTTCACTCTGTAGTCTAGGGATTCCTCCCTCTCTCTCTGGTTCTTCTCACATGTTCACTACTGTTGGTAATTACATTACCTTAGAAGCTGAGCTACGAAAAGCAAGGTATGTAGTGCTTCCTGTTCCTACACCTTCTACGTCTCTCTCTGGCTATATTTCTCATGTTTTGACAGCTATTGTTGCTAATTACCATGTCTTAGACTGAATGAGCTGTGCACTGAACACAATAGCATAGTCATTGTCAATCCTAAACTCTACTCCCTGAGATAACCATTTCTCATTCTCAGGGGTATCGCATTGCATATAATTAAACCTTTTGCTTTTTTGATAGTCAGTCTAGAACCAGTGAACTTTTTAACCATAGTTTTATGTCCTTCGACCGACTTCAAGAGCACTATGATGTCATGCTGTTGACGGTAAACACTTGATCGTCAGCGTTTACGATCCATTTACGGTCCTTTTATACTACCGCTCAAACTCACCTTTTAGGACTGCACTTTAAAGCAAGCCAATGTCACCCCCTTACCACGGACTATAAAACAACCTATTCCCAACTCGTCATGCCAATGAAGGTTTTCTGCTTTTCGCTTGCAATGACATTGGAATGACCAATCAGATGTCTTAATACTGAGTGAGTCATGGTTGGTTGACCTATCAGAGGCAATGACACAGCAATTGGCCCTCTCCTTGAACCCAAGGGCATGTCTTGGGTGGCACTTTAAGGTATGAACTTTAAAAACAATACTTTTCCACTTGATGCCAGGAGTTGTGGTCAATTCCTCTTCGGTTCAGTCCAGCAATTGGATTGTATGTGGAATTACAAAATTAAAATGGCCCATTTACAGAATTCCTGAATGGTCTGGACTCTAAATGGAATTGACCCCCAGTCCTGGATTGTATTAGAGTTGGAATTAAGCCGGATTATCTAGTGCATTTCTCCACACGTCAGAGTGGATTTAACAGATCCTCAAATACCATTATAAACCGGGTGGTTTGAGCCCTGAATGCTGATTGGCTGAAAGCCGTGGAATATCAGACCGTATACCACGGGTATGACAAAACGTTCAGTTTTACTGCTCTAATTACGTTGGTAACCAGTTTATAATAGCAATAAGGCTCCTCGGGGGTTTGTGATATTTGGTCAATATACCACGGCTAAGGGCTGTATCCAGGCACTCCGCCTTGCGTTACGCGTAAGAACATACCTTAGTCGTGGTATATTGGCCATATACCACACCTCCTCGGCCTTATTTCTTAATTATACACCGGTTGTGTCCCAATGACCATACTTGCGTCCTAAACTGGAGGCCGTTTGATTGTGACAAAAATCTAGTTTTATAGTATGTGACATTTTGAAAATCAAGAAAACTTTAAATTCCCGGATGTCATACTCATTTTGGCTTTGACAACAGTTGATCATTAGGTATGGGTGTGTGCTACTGAAATGAAACAATTATGTGAAACCACACAATTGCGCATTGTAGAATGTTTTATAGCATCTGAAAATAGAGCATTTTTATAGTATCTGAATATTCTAGTAGAATTTGATGCACACTTTTCCACAACTGTGAGTGATAGGCCCTCTTCAAGTTGCCAAAACACAAACATTAGGAAAGATGCCGAAGAGAGAAACTTCTGCGGTTCAAATGTAGACTATCTAGTTTTTGTTCTCCTTAAAATGATCACTAGTATAGGCTCGTGTGACAGTCATCCTATAACCAGTTTGGGGGAATGAATCAAACTGAAAATGAACTTTTATCAGGCTGGTTAATGCAATGCATGTCTGTTAAATTTGTAGAAATCCACCCTGTACTCGACCCCTGCCCCAGCTACTCAGCCAGTCAGGAGCCACTATTGTGTTGCGGCATCTTGGATATTTTTTACTAAGTATTATGTGACGATGAGTACATAGTATGCAGTTTAAGTACATTATTTAGAAAAATATATTTTATTTCACCTTTATTTAACCAGGTAGGCTAGCTGAGAACAAGTTCTCATTTACAAATGCGACCTGGCACGCTAGTATGGGCTTTTGAACACGGCCACTGTCCTAAACACTCAAGGTGAAAAGTCCATATTCTCTGACCTCATGTAAGTCCTATTTTCTAATGGTTTGGCACATGACTCCAACCATCGACATGTACGGTGTCTGTATTAGGACAATCCCAGTCTTAAGGACTTGTACATTATCTGTACAGAACTGCTTTGCTTTATCTTGGCCAGGTCACAGTTGTAAATGAGAACTTGTTCTCAACTAGCCTACCTGGTTAAATAAAGGTGAAATAAAATACAAATACAAATCAAATCTCATCCCTTTCCTCATTATCCTCAAGACTTGATTCAAAACTGACCTTCTCTGACCTACCTGCCTTCACACAGGAAACCTCACTACAATCTCAAATTCTATAAAACATCTAACAAGCTATTTATTTAATCTCTCACCTAAGGATTCCTGCATTCCCACCAACACATCTAACAATATTACAGACAAAATAGAAATCAAATGTCTGGTTAGTGTGTGTAGCATGTTCATCTTTCTGCATGAATAACTCAATTTATCTAGGTGGCCGTTACCGTATCCTTTCCATTTGACATCGGTGTGACTCCATTAGGGCGAAGCCCAGAGGGACTACATGATGGTAGTCAGTAGTGGGCGGCGCTCGGGATTCACCGACGTCTATTGATTCAATCACAGTATAAAGGATTGCCTCTGGAACAGGCGCCCTGGGTGCATTTCTTAAATCCAAGATCCACTTTGTCTTTTAAACAGCAACACATCACGACTCCCTGAGTTATCGATTCTATCACACACAAAACCCCTCGGCTTGCAGGAGCGTTGGGGATCATGCTTGATGAGGAGTGGGTACGTGGGGGGGATCAGGCCTGGCCTGATCAGGATCAGGCCTGATGAGGAGCAGGAGCGTGGGGGGGATCAGGCCTGATGAGGAGCAGGTACGTGGAGGGGATCAGGCCTGATGAGGAGTAGGAGCGTGGAGGGGATCAGGCCTGATGGGGAGCAGGAGCGTGGGGGGGATCAGGCCTGATGGGGAGCAGGAGCGTGGGGGGGATCAGGCCTGATGAGGAGCAGGAGCGTGGAGGGGATCAGGCCTGATGAGGAGCAGGAGCGTGGAGGGGATCAGGCCTGATGAGGAGCAGGGGCGTGGAGGGGATCAGGCCTGATGAGGAGTAGGAGCGTGGAGGGGATCAGGCCTGATGAGGAGCAGGAGCGTGGAGGGGATCAGGCCTGATGAGGAGCAGGAGCATGGAGGGGATCAGGCCTGATGAGGAGCAGGAGCGTGGAGGGGATCAGGCCTGATGAGGAGCAGGAGCGTGGAGGGGATCAGGCCTGATGGGGAGCAGGAGCGTGGAGGGGATCAGGCCTGATGAGGAGCAGGGGCGTGGGGGGGATCAGGCCTGATGAGGAGCAGGAGCATGGAGGGGATCAGGCCTGATGAGGAGCAGGAGCATGGAGGGGATCAGGCCTGATGAGGAGCAGGAGCGTGGAGGGGATCAGGCCTGATGGGGAGCAGGAGCGTGGGGGGATCAGGCCTGATGGGGAGCAGGAGCGTGGGGGGGATCAGGCCTGATGGGGAGCAGGAGCGTGGAGGGGATCAGGCCTGATGAGGAGCAGGAGCGTGGGGGGGATCAGGCCTGATGAGGAGCAGGTACGTGGAGGGGATCAGGCCTGATGAGGAGCAGGGGCGTGGAGGGGATCAGGCCTGATGAGGAGCAGGAGCGTGGAGGGGATCAGGCCTGATGAGGAGCAGGAGCGTGGAGGGGATCAGGCCTGATGAGGAGCAGGAGCATGGAGGGGATCAGGCCTGATGAGGAGCAGGAGCGTGGAGGGGATCAGGCCTGATGAGGAGCAGGAGCGTGGAGGGGATCAGGCCTGATGGGGAGCAGGAGCGTGGAGGGGATCAGGCCTGATGAGGAGCAGGGGCGTGGGGGGGATCAGGCCTGATGAGGAGCAGGAGCATGGAGGGGATCAGGCCTGATGAGGAGCAGGAGCATGGAGGGGATCAGGCCTGATGAGGAGCAGGAGCGTGGAGGGGATCAGGCCTGATGGGGAGCAGGAGCGTGGGGGGATCAGGCCTGATGGGGAGCAGGAGCGTGGGGGGGATCAGGCCTGATGGGGAGCAGGAGCGTGGAGGGGATCAGGCCTGATGAGGAGCAGGAGCGTGGGGGGGATCAGGCCTGATGAGGAGCAGGTACGTGGAGGGGATCAGGCCTGATGAGGAGCAGGGGCGTGGAGGGGATCAGGCCTGATGAGGAGCAGGAGTGTGGGGGGATCAGGCCTGATGAGGAGCAGGGGCGTGGAGGGGATCAGGCCTGATGAGGAGCAGGTACGTGGAGGGGATCAGGCCTGATGAGGAGCAGGAGCGTGGAGGGGATCAGGCCTGATGAGGAGCAGGTACGTGGAGGGGATCAGGCCTGATGAGGAGCAGGGGCGTGGGGGGGATCAGGCCTGATGAGGAGCAGGAGCATGGAGGGGATCAGGCCTGATGAGGAGCAGGGGCGTGGAGGGGATCAGGCCTGATGAGGAGCAGGGGCGTGGGGGGGATCAGGCCTGATGAGGAGCAGGGGCGTGGGGGGGATCAGGCCTGATGAGGAGCAGGAGCATGGAGGGGATCAGGCCTGATGAGGAGCAGGAGCATGGAGGGGATCAGGCCTGATGAGGAGCAGGAGCGTGGAGGGGATCAGGCCTGATGGGGAGCAGGAGCGTGGGGGGATCAGGCCTGATGGGGAGCAGGAGCGTGGAGGGGATCAGGCCTGATGAGGAGCAGGAGCGTGGGGGGGATCAGGCCTGATGAGGAGCAGGTACGTGGAGGGGATCAGGCCTGATGAGGAGTAGGAGCGTGGAGGGGATCAGGCCTGTTGAGGAGCAGGAGCATGGAGGGGATCAGGCCTGATGAGGAGCAGGAGCGTGGGGGGGATCAGGCCTGATGAGGAGCAGGAGCGTGGAGGGGATCAGGCCTGATGAGGAGCAGGAGCGTGGAGGGGATCAGGCCTGATGAGGAGCAGGGGCGTGGAGGGGATCAGGCCTGATGAGGAGCAGGAGCGTGGAGGGGATCAGGCCTGATGAGGAGCAGGAGCGTGGAGGGGATCAGGCCTGATGAGGAGCAGGAGCGTGGAGGGGATCAGGCCTGATGGGGAGCAGGAGCGTGGAGGGGATCAGGCCTGATGAGGTGCAGGGGCGTGGGGGGGATCAGGCCTGATGAGGAGGAGGAGCATGGAGGGGATCAGGCCTGATGAGGAGCAGGAGCATGGAGGGGATCAGGCCTGATGAGGAGCAGGAGCGTGGAGGGGATCAGGCCTGATGAGGAGCAGGAGCATGGAGGGGATCAGGCCTGATGAGGAGCAGGAGCATGGAGGGGATCAGGCCTGATGAGGAGCAGGAGCGTGGAGGGGATCAGGCCTGATGGGGAGCAGGAGCGTGGGGGGATCAGGCCTGATGGGGAGCAGGAGCGTGGGGGGGATCAGGCCTGATGGGGAGCAGGAGCGTGGAGGGGATCAGGCCTGATGAGGAGCAGGAGCGTGGGGGGGATCAGGCCTGATGAGGAGCAGGTACGTGGAGGGGATCAGGCCTGATGAGGAGCAGGGGCGTGGAGGGGATCAGGCCTGATGAGGAGCAGGAGTGTGGGGGGATCAGGCCTGATGAGGAGCAGGGGCGTGGAGGGGATCAGGCCTGATGAGGAGCAGGTACGTGGAGGGGATCAGGCCTGATGAGGAGCAGGAGCGTGGAGGGGATCAGGCCTGATGAGGAGCAGGTACGTGGAGGGGATCAGGCCTGATGAGGAGCAGGGGCGTGGGGGGGATCAGACCTGATGAGGAGCAGGAGCATGGAGGGGATCAGGCCTGATGAGGAGCAGGGGCGTGGAGGGGATCAGGCCTGATGAGGAGCAGGGGCGTGGGGGGGATCAGGCCTGATGAGGAGCAGGAGCATGGAGGGGATCAGGCCTGATGAGGAGCAGGAGCATGGAGGGGATCAGGCCTGATGAGGAGCAGGAGCGTGGAGGGGATCAGGCCTGATGGGGAGCAGGAGCGTGGGGGGATCAGGCCTGATGAGGAGCAGGAGCATGGAGGGGATCAGGCCTGATGAGGAGCAGGTACGTGGAGGGGATCAGGCCTGATGGGGAGCAGGAGCGTGGGGGGGATCATGCCTGATGAGGAGCAGGAGCATGGAGGGGATCAGGCCTGATGAGGAGCTGGTACGTGGAGGGGATCAGGCCTGATGGGGAGCAGGAGCGTGGGGGGGATCAGGCCTGATGAGGAGCAGGTACGTGGAGGGGATCAGGCCTGATGGGGAGCAGGAGCATGGAGGGGATCAGGCCTGATGAGGAGCAGGAGCATGGAGGGGATCAGGCCTGATGAGGAGCAGGGGCGTGGAGGGGATCAGGCCTGATGAGGAGCAGGAGTGTGGGGGGGATCAGGCCTGATGAGGAGCAGGGGCGTGGAGGGGATCAGGCCTGATGAGGAGCAGGTACGTGGAGGGGATCAGGCCTGATGAGGAGCAGGAGCGTGGAGGGGATCAGGCCTGATGAGGAGCAGGTACGTGGAGGGGATCAGGCCTGATGAGGAGCAGGAGCGTGGAGGGGATCAGGCCTGATGAGGAGCAGGAGCGTGGAGGGGATCAGGCCTGATGAGGAGTAGGAGCGTGGAGGGGATCAGGCCTGATGGGGAGCAGGAGCGTGGGGGGGATCAGGCCTGATGAGGAGCAGGTACGTGGAGGGGATCAGGCCTGATGAGGAGCAGGAGCGTGGAGGGGATCAGGCCTGATGAGGAGCAGGTACGTGGGGGGGGATCAGGCCTGATGAGGAGCAGGTACGTGGAGGGGATCAGGCCTGATGGGGAGCAGGAGCGTGGGGGGGGATCAGGCCTGATGAGGAGCAGGTACGTGGAGGGGATCAGGCCTGATGGGGAGCAGGAGCATGGAGGGGATCAGGCCTGATGAGGAGCAGGAGCATGGAGGGGATCAGGCCTGATAAGGAGCAGGTACGTGGAGGGGATCAGGCCTGATGGGGAGCAGGAGCATGGAGGGGATCAGGCCTGATGAGGAGCAGGAGCATGGAGGGGATCAGGCCTGATAAGGAGCAGGTACGTGGAGGGGATCAGGCCTGATGGGGAGCAGGAGCGTGGGGGGGATCAGGCCTGATGAGGAGCAGGAGCATGGAGGGGATCAGGTCTGATGAGGAGCAGGTACGTGGAGGGGATCAGGCCTGATGGGGAGCAGGAGCGTGGGGGGGATCAGGCCTGATGAGGAGCAGGTACGTGGAGGGGATCAGGCCTGATGGGGAGCAGGAGCATGGAGGGGATCAGGCCTGATGAGGAGCAGGGGCGTGGAGGGGATCAGGCCTGATGAGGAGCAGGAGCATGGAGGGGATCAGGCCTGATGAGGAGCAGGAGCGTGGAGGGGATCAGGCCTGATGAGGAGCAGGAGCGTGGAGGGGATCAGGCCTGATGGGGAGCAGGAGCGTGGAGGGGATCAGGCCTGATGAGGAGCAGGGGCGTGGGGGGGATCAGGCCTGATGAGGAGCAGGAGCATGGAGGGGATCAGGCCTGATGAGGAGCAGGAGCATGGAGGGGATCAGGCCTGATGAGGAGCAGGAGCGTGGAGGGGATCAGGCCTGATGGGGAGCAGGAGCGTGGGGGGATCAGGCCTGATGGGGAGCAGGAGCGTGGGGGGGGATCAGGCCTGATGGGGAGCAGGAGCGTGGAGGGGATCAGGCCTGATGAGGAGCAGGAGCGTGGGGGGGATCAGGCCTGATGAGGAGCAGGTACGTGGAGGGGATCAGGCCTGATGAGGAGCAGGGGCGTGGAGGGGATCAGGCCTGATGAGGAGCAGGAGCGTGGAGGGGATCAGGCCTGATGAGGAGCAGGAGCGTGGAGGGGATCAGGCCTGATGAGGAGCAGGAGCATGGAGGGGATCAGGCCTGATGAGGAGCAGGAGCGTGGAGGGGATCAGGCCTGATGAGGAGCAGGAGCGTGGAGGGGATCAGGCCTGATGGGGAGCAGGAGCGTGGAGGGGATCAGGCCTGATGAGGAGCAGGGGCGTGGGGGGGATCAGGCCTGATGAGGAGCAGGAGCATGGAGGGGATCAGGCCTGATGAGGAGCAGGAGCATGGAGGGGATCAGGCCTGATGAGGAGCAGGAGCGTGGAGGGGATCAGGCCTGATGGGGAGCAGGAGCGTGGGGGGATCAGGCCTGATGGGGAGCAGGAGCGTGGGGGGGATCAGGCCTGATGGGGAGCAGGAGCGTGGAGGGGATCAGGCCTGATGAGGAGCAGGAGCGTGGGGGGGATCAGGCCTGATGAGGAGCAGGTACGTGGAGGGGATCAGGCCTGATGAGGAGCAGGGGCGTGGAGGGGATCAGGCCTGATGAGGAGCAGGAGTGTGGGGGGATCAGGCCTGATGAGGAGCAGGGGCGTGGAGGGGATCAGGCCTGATGAGGAGCAGGTACGTGGAGGGGATCAGGCCTGATGAGGAGCAGGAGCGTGGAGGGGATCAGGCCTGATGAGGAGCAGGTACGTGGAGGGGATCAGGCCTGATGAGGAGCAGGGGCGTGGGGGGGATCAGGCCTGATGAGGAGCAGGAGCATGGAGGGGATCAGGCCTGATGAGGAGCAGGGGCGTGGAGGGGATCAGGCCTGATGAGGAGCAGGGGCGTGGGGGGGATCAGGCCTGATGAGGAGCAGGGGCGTGGGGGGGATCAGGCCTGATGAGGAGCAGGAGCATGGAGGGGATCAGGCCTGATGAGGAGCAGGAGCATGGAGGGGATCAGGCCTGATGAGGAGCAGGAGCGTGGAGGGGATCAGGCCTGATGGGGAGCAGGAGCGTGGGGGGATCAGGCCTGATGGGGAGCAGGAGCGTGGAGGGGATCAGGCCTGATGAGGAGCAGGAGCGTGGGGGGGATCAGGCCTGATGAGGAGCAGGTACGTGGAGGGGATCAGGCCTGATGAGGAGCAGGAGCGTGGAGGGGATCAGGCCTGATGAGGAGCAGGAGCATGGAGGGGATCAGGCCTGATGAGGAGCAGGAGCGTGGGGGGGATCAGGCCTGATGAGGAGCAGGAGCGTGGAGGGGATCAGGCCTGATGAGGAGCAGGAGCGTGGAGGGGATCAGGCCTGATGAGGAGCAGGGGCGTGGAGGGGATCAGGCCTGATGAGGAGCAGGAGCGTGGAGGGGATCAGGCCTGATGAGGAGCAGGAGCGTGGAGGGGATCAGGCCTGATGAGGAGCAGGAGCGTGGAGGGGATCAGGCCTGATGGGGAGCAGGAGCGTGGAGGGGATCAGGCCTGATGAGGTGCAGGGGCGTGGGGGGGATCAGGCCTGATGAGGAGGAGGAGCATGGAGGGGATCAGGCCTGATGAGGAGCAGGAGCATGGAGGGGATCAGGCCTGATGAGGAGCAGGAGCGTGGAGGGGATCAGGCCTGATGAGGAGCAGGAGCATGGAGGGGATCAGGCCTGATGAGGAGCAGGAGCATGGAGGGGATCAGGCCTGATGAGGAGCAGGAGCGTGGAGGGGATCAGGCCTGATGGGGAGCAGGAGCGTGGGGGGATCAGGCCTGATGGGGAGCAGGAGCGTGGGGGGGATCAGGCCTGATGGGGAGCAGGAGCGTGGAGGGGATCAGGCCTGATGAGGAGCAGGAGCGTGGGGGGGATCAGGCCTGATGAGGAGCAGGTACGTGGAGGGGATCAGGCCTGATGAGGAGCAGGGGCGTGGAGGGGATCAGGCCTGATGAGGAGCAGGAGTGTGGGGGGATCAGGCCTGATGAGGAGCAGGGGCGTGGAGGGGATCAGGCCTGATGAGGAGCAGGTACGTGGAGGGGATCAGGCCTGATGAGGAGCAGGAGCGTGGAGGGGATCAGGCCTGATGAGGAGCAGGTACGTGGAGGGGATCAGGCCTGATGAGGAGCAGGGGCGTGGGGGGGATCAGACCTGATGAGGAGCAGGAGCATGGAGGGGATCAGGCCTGATGAGGAGCAGGGGCGTGGAGGGGATCAGGCCTGATGAGGAGCAGGGGCGTGGGGGGGATCAGGCCTGATGAGGAGCAGGAGCATGGAGGGGATCAGGCCTGATGAGGAGCAGGAGCATGGAGGGGATCAGGCCTGATGAGGAGCAGGAGCGTGGAGGGGATCAGGCCTGATGGGGAGCAGGAGCGTGGGGGGATCAGGCCTGATGAGGAGCAGGAGCATGGAGGGGATCAGGCCTGATGAGGAGCAGGTACGTGGAGGGGATCAGGCCTGATGGGGAGCAGGAGCGTGGGGGGGATCATGCCTGATGAGGAGCAGGAGCATGGAGGGGATCAGGCCTGATGAGGAGCTGGTACGTGGAGGGGATCAGGCCTGATGGGGAGCAGGAGCGTGGGGGGGATCAGGCCTGATGAGGAGCAGGTACGTGGAGGGGATCAGGCCTGATGGGGAGCAGGAGCATGGAGGGGATCAGGCCTGATGAGGAGCAGGAGCATGGAGGGGATCAGGCCTGATGAGGAGCAGGGGCGTGGAGGGGATCAGGCCTGATGAGGAGCAGGAGTGTGGGGGGGATCAGGCCTGATGAGGAGCAGGGGCGTGGAGGGGATCAGGCCTGATGAGGAGCAGGTACGTGGAGGGGATCAGGCCTGATGAGGAGCAGGAGCGTGGAGGGGATCAGGCCTGATGAGGAGCAGGTACGTGGAGGGGATCAGGCCTGATGAGGAGCAGGAGCGTGGAGGGGATCAGGCCTGATGAGGAGCAGGAGCGTGGAGGGGATCAGGCCTGATGAGGAGTAGGAGCGTGGAGGGGATCAGGCCTGATGGGGAGCAGGAGCGTGGGGGGGATCAGGCCTGATGAGGAGCAGGTACGTGGAGGGGATCAGGCCTGATGAGGAGCAGGAGCGTGGAGGGGATCAGGCCTGATGAGGAGCAGGTACGTGGGGGGGGGATCAGGCCTGATGAGGAGCAGGTACGTGGAGGGGATCAGGCCTGATGGGGAGCAGGAGCGTGGGGGGGGATCAGGCCTGATGAGGAGCAGGTACGTGGAGGGGATCAGGCCTGATGGGGAGCAGGAGCATGGAGGGGATCAGGCCTGATGAGGAGCAGGAGCATGGAGGGGATCAGGCCTGATAAGGAGCAGGTACGTGGAGGGGATCAGGCCTGATGGGGAGCAGGAGCATGGAGGGGATCAGGCCTGATGAGGAGCAGGAGCATGGAGGGGATCAGGCCTGATAAGGAGCAGGTACGTGGAGGGGATCAGGCCTGATGGGGAGCAGGAGCGTGGGGGGGATCAGGCCTGATGAGGAGCAGGAGCATGGAGGGGGATCAGGCCTGATGAGGAGCAGGTACGTGGAGGGGATCAGGCCTGATGGGGAGCAGGAGCGTGGGGGGGATCAGGCCTGATGAGGAGCAGGTACGTGGAGGGGATCAGGCCTGATGGGGAGCAGGAGCATGGAGGGGATCAGGCCTGATGAGGAGCAGGGGCGTGGAGGGGATCAGGCCTGATGAGGAGCAGGAGCATGGAGGGGATCAGGCCTGATGAGGAGCAGGGGCGTGGAGGGGATCAGGCCTGATGAGGAGCAGGAGTGTGGGGGGGATCAGGCCTGATGAGGAGCAGGGGCGTGGAGGGGATCAGGCCTGATGAGGAGCAGGTACGTGGAGGGGATCAGGCCTGATGAGGAGCAGGAGCATGGAGGGGATCTGGCCTGATGAGGAGCAGGGGCGTGGAGGGGATCAGGCCTGATGAGGAGCAGGAGTGTGGGGGGGATCAGGCCTGATGAGGAGCAGGGGCGTGGAGGGGATCAGGCCTGATGAGGAGCAGGTACGTGGAGGGGATCAGGCCTGATGAGGAGCAGGAGCGTGGAGGGGATCAGGCCTGATGAGGAGCAGGTACGTGGAGGGGATCAGGCCTGATGAGGAGCAGGGGCGTGGGGGGGATCAGGCCTGATGAGGAGCAGGAGCATGGAGGGGATCAGGCCTGATGAGGAGCAGGGGCGTGGAGGGGATCAGGCCTGATGAGGAGCAGGGGCGTGGGGGGGATCAGGCCTGATGAGGAGCAGGAGCGTGGAGGGGATCAGGCCTGATGGGGAGCAGGAGCGTGGAGGGGATCAGGCCTGATGGGGAGCAGGAGCGTGGAGGGGATCAGGCCTGATGAGGAGCAGGTACGTGGAGGGGATCAGGCCTGATGAGGAGCAGGTACGTGGAGGGGATCAGGCCTGATGGGGAGCAGGAGCGTGGGTGGGATCAGGCCTGATGAGGAGCAGGAGCATGGAGGGGATCAGGCCTGATGAGGAGCAGGTACGTGGAGGGGATCAGGCCTGATGGGGAGCAGGAGCGTGGGGGGGATCAGGCCTGATGAGGAGCAGGAGCATGGAGGGGATCAGGCCTGATGAGGAGCAGGTACGTGGAGGGGATCAGGCCTGATGGGAGCAGGAGCGTGGGGGGGGTTCAGGCCTGATGAGGAGCAGGTACGTGGAGGGGATCAGGCCTGATGGGGAGCAGGAGCATGGAGGGGATCAGGCCTGATGAGGAGCAGGAGCATGGAGGGGATCAGGCCTGATGAGGAGCAGGGGCGTGGAGGGGATCAGGCCTGATGAGGAGCAGGAGCATGGAGGGGATCAGGCCTGATGAGGAGCAGGGGCGTGGAGGGGATCAGGCCTGATGAGGAGCAGGAGTGTGGGGGGGATCAGGCCTGATGAGGAGCAGGGGCGTGGAGGGGATCAGGCCTGATGAGGAGCAGGTACGTGGAGGGGATCAGGCCTGATGAGGAGCAGGAGCGTGGAGGGGATCAGGCCTGATGAGGAGCAGGTAACGTGGAGGGGATCAGGCCTGATGAGGAGCAGGAGCGTGGAGGGGATCAGGCCTGATGAGGAGCAGGAGCGGGGAGGGGATCAGGCCTGATGAGGAGTAGGAGCGTGGAGGGGATCAGGCCTGAATGGGGAGCAGGAGACGTGGGGGGGATCAGGCCTGATGAGGAGCAGGTACGTGGAGGGGATCAGGCCTGATGAGGAGCAGGAGCGTGGAGGGGATCAGGCCTGATGAGGAGCAGGTACGTGGGGGGGATCAGGCCTGATGAGGAGCAGGAGCGTGGGGGGATCAGGCCTGATGAGGAGCAGGAGCGTGGAGGGGATCAGGCCTGATGGGGAGCAGGAGCGTTTGGGGATCAGGCCTGATGAGGAGCAGGTACGTGGAGGGATCAGGCCTGATGTGGAGCAGGAGCATGGAGGGGATCAGGCCTGATGAGGAGCAGGAGCATGGAGGGGATCAGGCCTGATAAGGAGCAGGTACGTGGAGGGGATCAGGCCTGATGGGGAGCAGGAGCGTGGGGGGATCAGGCCTGATGAGGAGCAGGTACGTGGAGGGGATCAGGCCTGATGA